>NC_061084.1:5088391-5388391 GCF_021917145.1 Hypomesus transpacificus
TAGGGGCATAAAAAAAGAGGTATTTTCACGAGATAGGAACCCGCAGTGTGCAAGTTAATCTCATTTTCCGTCAGAGAGCATCAGAGAATAATGCAATTCAGGGCCCACAACTTTGCATCTTTATGGTGACACGGCTTACACCGTCGCAAGGCATACAAATTCTCGCCTGTCGTCTCATGTAAATAAACGTCAAAATGCCAGACATGCCATGAGCTAGCTAACCGGGCCCCCAGAGCCTGATGACGGATGGACTGAAAGCAGCCGGCAGCATAAAAAACGCTGCGTAATGTATTTGTTTAAGCCGGACCGTAAACGGACGTGGTCTGCGATGGAGGGTGGGGGGTGGATGGGGGGGGGGATGGAGGGGGAGAGGAGGGATGACCGAGCGAGCGAGCGGACCCGGCGGGCTGAATAATGGTGCCCATCCCGGGGCCTCTAGGAATGGGTTAGGAGGCGCTAGCGGCGGGGAGGGAAAGCGCTTGTGCCAGCACTTCCTCCCGGACGCGGCCATATGTATTATAGCGCCCTCCTGCTTTACAATCCCCAGCCCCTATCCCTCTCCGGAAGAATATGCCCCGTTAGCTTGAGCAGTATTGATTCCTTTGAGGAGAAGGCGGGGGCAGATGGGTAGGAGATTGGAAGATTTGCTGGTGGTGGTGGGGGGGGGAGGTGCATATAGGGCTCAACGGAGATCCCTGTTTGCTTTTCTGCAAGCCAAGAGGAAATTTAAATATCTCCCTGGAAAAGCAAAACGGCTGCCGTTCCCCATAAAGCGCCGGCTGAGGTTAAACACTGCTCACGGCAGCAAGTCGGACGCCTCGCCGGGCTCGCCCGTGACAACGGGGTTCCTGTCGGGGCTTTCGACGGGTGGGGGAGATGATGCAACGCAAACAAGGCGATGAATTGCTTTTTGATGCCGGGGGAGAACAAACGATTCGAGGCGGGGTAGTTCGGGGTGAGGCGGGGGCGGGAGGAAGGGGGAGGGGGGGGGGGCGAGGTGGGGGGGGCGGGAGAAGGGGGGGGGGAGCGAGGTGGGGGGGCGGCTCTCCAAGACGAATGACGCTCAGAGAAGCCAAGTTAGGGGAGGAAGAGAGTGGGAGGATGTGCACAGCGACGTGAGCAGGGCCCTTGGGGGTCGGCCATTTATCTTTCTGAGAGATTGTGAGAGAAAGTATCAATCATTATCAGATAGGTATACAGTGTATATGTATACAGTACCTATGCCGTATATCGAGGTGGACATGGAGGGATGAGGTGGAGAAACTTCAGTGGGTGCCAAACTGAAGTTCTCGCTGGAATTACTTTGAGCACCTCGAAAGTATTTGAAAGTGGGATTTCAAATGGCTGCTTTGACTTTGTGTAGTCTTGCACCTTTCAGAGCTGTTCTCCAGTAATCCTGATTGGCGTGAACACCATTTCCTCTGTCTTTTAAATCTTTGCCGTCTTTGTGTCGCTGGAAATGATTCATTCATGTTTGTGATTTGGAACGGTGGTCCTTCGAGGTGTCACGTGTCGGAGGAATGATTCAAGTGTCCTCACCTGTTATCGTTATGGCTGTCCAACGCGTGGGAAATGCTGATTGCCGTCCTGTTCTGACTTCTGACACCTTAAGGAGACACAAAGAACCATTCACTTCACAGATCACTTACAAAATACGACTGAACGACTCCAAATAGGAGCACGGGACCTGGAGAAAGCAAAAAAAAAAAAAAGTCAAAACAACATTTCCCAACCATCAGAAATGGTTACAAATGGGTGGAATTTGAATGACATTTCACAGAATATCAACCCCCGACAACACTGCGTTTCCCAGTGCGGCGGAGAGGTCGGTTTGGATGCGGCTGTAGGGACAGAGAGGTGGAACGACGAGTGTTGGGCGGGAGGGCTGAGGAGCTGGCGATGGTCGGCCAATCAGGCGATGAGTCAGTCATGCTGTGAGAGAACATTTGGTTCCACTGTAGAAAAAGCGTGTCAGGATCTAGAATGCAATCAGGGAGCTTTGTGCTCGACGCTGGTACGATGAAGTGATTTCCCCCTCCCCCTTCTCTGTTCACTACTCCTATTCACAGAGCTGTGTGTGTGTGTGTGTGTGCCCCCCACTCCCACCCCATAACCATACCCCCCCCCCCCTCCCACACCCCCACAGATTTCTTTTCTATTTTTTCCCCTCCTGGTTGGCATTCAGCGGAGCGAGAGAGAGAGGAAGTTCTCTTCTCCTTTCGTGACTAAACATCTCCCTCATCATCAGCCCGAGCTGGGAGTCTAAAGGGCCAAGCTGATTGGCCCCTAAGATGGAGAAAGAAGCACTTTACATAATGCTAATTACACATCCGCCGCAATTACCTTTCTGTACATGATTTGGGTAATTACGGAAAAGCTAATTGTGAAATTAGCATTTTTTTCACTTTACAGTACGCCGGCTGTGTGTGTGTGTGTACATGTGAAAATCCTTGCGTTTAGATACCCCCTAAAGTACTGAGATCTGAACCACAATTTATTCCATGCAGGCATGCCGGGGTTGGTTCAATAGCGTTCGGAAACACGAATAAGAGCTGAATTTCTTCATTTGACAAACACTCAGGTGGCATGTATTTAACCCAGTGCCGTCGAAACATTTAACCTGAGTGCACCCATCTCGTATCACCGTTCCAACTGGGGCGCAGTACACCCGACGTGGCGATGTGCTTCCGCCAAAGGGATACGCTGCATCTGTCATCTCAATGGCCTTTCTCCCTTTCTGCTTGAGCAGCGTGCTATCCCCACCCTACTGCTTGACATTCTCGACCCATCTGCACGCTCTTGGGTCCCTCCATCCTTCCTGCCTGCCCTCGTCTGGTGGGAGACGGTCTCATCCCTCCCTTCAGCCGCAGAGCCGCGGCTGCCAGAGACAGACAGTGGAGAAGAAAGATTTCCCGGCGAGAGAATGAGAAGGCAGAGAGGGGGCGAGGGGGGAAATGAGTGGAGAGAGAAAGAGAGGAGCCGAAAAGAGAGAAAGAAGTGGAAAAAGTGTGTGTGGGGGGGGGAGTCAGGGAGACACTGGCTCTCCAAACAGACAGCAAATATAATGAGAGAGGGAAAGGGAGAGAGACATAGATAGTGGCGGGGGGGGGGGGGGGGGGGAGAGAAATATACAAAGCAAAAAATGAGAGAGGGAGAGAAAGGCAAGGTCGAAGGCACCGGTTCTCCCGGCAGACGGCACAAACACAGCTCGCTATGTTAATAATGGACACCATCACTCATCCGGCAAGCGTTACCGTAGCGATGGCTCGCAGAGCGAGAGAGAAGCTCGTAAAATGAGTGAGGCACAAAGAAGAGAGAGGAGCGGAACACTAAAGGAAGAGCCCCCCCCCCCCCCCGAATCCATACCTCCGACACACTCCACACACACGGCGCGGACGCCTCTTTTGTAACCGGGTCGATCCGCCGAGGATTCGCGCGAGGCACACGGCATTAGCAGGGAGCGCTGCCTTTTTTTTTTCTCTCTCGATGGAAACCATTTTTACGCGTTGTGGTAGGGTTCTAACAAAGCCCAGACAACCACACCACTGTTCTTGAAAAAAGAGGACGTTCAACAGCTCTTAAGAAATGACCCAGGGCGACACTTCCTGCGATACTTTCCCCCAAAAAGGCGTTTGCTATCCAACCACAACAGCAGTCTCAATGACACAAAGCAACATACTGTATTTGTAAATATTAGCCTATCTTGCTACCTAGTGCACATATCCATGCGGGTACTGAAAGTATAAAAGATAAATGGGATCTTTTCTGGGACATTGTGTAAACAGGAGTCGAGAAGAGAGCTCAGCCATGAGCTTGTTCACCATCTTAATGTTTACCACCAAAATAACATGCATCCTTGTGTTGACATTAGGCCCGAATTGGACACAGGGTGCTGAATGAATCTGGATCATACAAAACAGAGCCAAAGACAGAGAGAACCGGAATGTGAGATATCTCCGAAATCTTACACGAGGACCAGCCGATATTAACCTATTCCTCATATGCATCATTCATCGCATGTATTTGAGCTCACCTCACTGACACTAGGTGATCTTGCTAATCATCGCACAGTTCAGGAACAGGCTAATCCACCATTAGAAAAACAGGGGAGTTAGGAGTGGGTTAGAGAGATGCTAGAGGAACAAAACCAGGTCAACCACTAGATTACGGCTGAACTCGAGGAAACCCACAAGAACTCTGGTTGAACTGCACTCCTCATGTAACTTCCATATCGGGCTGTACCATTACCATCTTGGTAGGTTTATTGGGGGGGGGGGGGGGGTTCATGTATGGGGGAAAAAAAGACAAGCATATATCATTAGGGGGTTGAGGAAACCTCGATGTGAACCCAAAGCTTAAGATGGTTTGGCATTTGAGACGGCTCTTCAAAACATGCTCGGGTAATCAGTGCCTTCTCCCACTAATGGGAACGAGGCTTTGTTATTCGATGCGGATTTACTTCCCCTTCTTCTCTCAGCATGCGTTGCCAGACCACGGGCCTTCTGACAGCGCGGTGAATGAGTGCGAGGAGCCCGTCGGACGGCTAATGAAGAAACGCGAGACGACCGAGTGGGTAATGCCGTCCCTCTCGCTCTCTGTCAAAACAATGTGCGATAGTGATGTGTCGTTCGTGAACGATTCGTTCATTTTGAACAAATCCTTATAAGGCCTCGGGAGTAACGAGTCCTCTCAACGAGTGATTCGTTCATTTCCCGACTAGGTCTTTCTACGAGTCTTTGGATCATTTTTCACGTGACCTGCATAGGCTCTGTAGCTAGAGGAAACGAACGATTCGTTCCTTTTCCGACTCGGTCTTTCTACGAGTCTTTGGATCATTTTTCACGTGACCTGTATAGGCTGTAGCAAGAGGAAACAAACGATTCAATCCTTTCCCGACTCGGTCTTTCTACGAGTCTTTGGATCATTTTTCACGTGACCTGCATAGGCTCTGTAGATAGAGGAAACGAATGATTAGTTCCTTCCCCGACTCGGTCTTTCTACGAGTCTTTGGATCCTTTTTTCACGTGACCCGCATTGTATTTTTTAGTAGAGGAAACAGTTTCCTTATTCCCTTTCGCGTGGCCGCTGTTTTAGTAAGACGTGAATGAATGATATTCGCAGTATGATAAGTCATCATACTGACTGGTTTTGTTATTTTCACTTTACATTTACACTTACAGTTTAGTGCAGTGTAATTGTTTGACGTGATAATTAAATGCTAGTGTGATAATACATGACCAAATCATACAAACTCATGATACATTATTTTAATGCAGGAATTTATTTTGAAATAGTATTTGCTGGTGCACATGTCATGCACTAACCTACAGTGGACGTATAGGGGCTATACGTCCTTTGCAGTGGACGTATAGCCCCCAACCCCCCCCCCCCCCCCCCCCTGAAATGAACAAATGACTCGAAAAAAGATTCGTTCATTTTACTGAACGAGATTCAAAGAACCGAATCAGTAAAAAGAACCGAACTTCCCATCACTAATGTGCGGCGTTTCCTTTTTTTTGAAGGCTACATCACCGCAGCGGGAGTGCCCGATGGAGATCTTAGCGCTGGTAATGGAGTCGCTGGAGCTCGCGTCTCCGCGCTAATCCGCTTTAGCGACCAGCATTTGCCTGGCTGGCGACGCGGGCGTGGAGGGTCCGCCTCGCGCGCACGCCGTGAGCGTCCCGGGGCTCCGAAGCGCTTTCGAAAGACCCGCTCTTTCGATTTGGACCGTGCCGGATTGAAAGGCTGGGTTCATAGGAGGTCTGTCTTTGATATGAGACGGTACGGTGCCGTGCTGTGTGTCTGGTGTTCTGTCAATGCATTTCGCCGCCTTCTTTTCCCCGCGACGCGTGGTGGAGAGAAAGTCAATTTGAGCACTCTCAAGTCAACGGAATACTTACGTCTGTAATAGAACAACTCCATCTTTACCGTTGCATCGTATTTCAGTACAGGGCGTCATCTTAAACCAAGGCAGTCAACCCCTCCGATTCCCCCAGTCCTACAACTCTCAAATACTGTTCCGTCTCCCTTTTCCTGTTCTTCGTTTACAATCAATTCCCAAAAGCATTGGCCCCTTAAACACAATGTTGTTGTGTTATTTCCTCAGAGGGCATCAATAGTGGATCTCCTTTACGATGCTCAATAACACTGTATGAAGCCCCCGAGACAGGGTTGATCAATGGCAAGGGAAATCAAAAGAGAAGACTCCATTTTGGCTCGCTAAAGGGTGAGTCTTAATGGAGCGACCAACAGGCAGTGCATGAGCCGTAATGTCTCCTAACTGTGTGTGTTTCTTCTGCTTTGCGTTTTGGGGCTGATATGGATGTTCAATTAGACGTTCCAATTCCAAAGGGCAGGTAAGCTGGGGCCCATGTCGGTAGACGGGTTAACACGACCAATTATGATTCGTCCACTCATCAATCAGTCCCAATTTGAAGTGCGTCTCGCCCCTAACATAGCTGGATTCAGGGCGTTGGCTGGTGGTCAGAACATAGTGTTGTAATACTAGCTCATGGTAGAACTGGTTGTAGGCCTAACCATACATTGTAGCGTGGAACATAAAGTGAGACCACAGTATGTTTACTGGAGAGGGAGGCGATGGGGTTATGCGCCTAGCGTGTCTAACGCATGAGGATGAGGCGCATGACGCACGCCATGCACTGCTGTTCTTTCCTGTTAGTGAGCTGGGATCAACCCCAAAGTACAGTAGATGTGAATGCCACCGTAAGGCTGTATCATTCGATGAAGGTTGCTGTAAGGCTCCGCGTCTAAATATATACAGTGCGCATGTACACATACGGAAACACGCACATATACTACACACACACATCCTACACACACACACACCGCCAAAGTCCCTCGAACCACTGACTAATGATGCCGAGTGAACATAAAAAGAGCCATACAGATTTGCGTGCGACCGTGACAACATACAAACATCATCTGTTTGTACAGTACAAAGTCTTGGTAAAAACATGGCATCTCCCCATGTAAACGACTGCTTTCTCTGACAATGAGAGGATTTCCGGAGGCATGAGAATAAGTGTTGCATACGTTATGCCAGCGAGCAGCACAATCTTGGAGCAGGCAGAGAGAGGAAATAAACACATTTTCAAAAACACCGCGCTCCGGGGTGATGCATTAGCGAGATCGCATCTAATATTCAATCAAGGTACAAAGTCGAATTTATATATTCCCTGATTTCACTCGTTCCAAGGCAGCATTTTTAATTCTGGGAATGAAATCAAAGGGTATGGAGCAGCCTTATCAGCCAGCAACACCACCCAATAAGAGAGAGGGCCCAGGGGGGATCCATAAAGTGCTGTTGATTTATGGTGCTGGCAGATTAACGATGCTTATTCCGTTTGAGTCTGGTATTAATCAACGTGTAATGTCACATGTTGCGGGCTGGCTGGCTGGCTGGCTGGCTAGCTGGCTAGCCCTTGGGCCAACACAACCTCGGTCTACCTTCTGAACACACACACTTCCCTCAAAACTGCCCATTTACCGACACGCGCGCACACACACACACACTTTGACCGTCTCACACACTCACAAACGCACAAACAGTCGTTAGAGACGCCAAACAGAGCTGTGATGGATGAACGGCGGATGCAGCGGCGGCGCCCAAGCATGGGCGCGGAAATGAAAATTGATGGTTGCAACGCCCCGAAGATGAGCTGTAATGGAAAGGGGAGCGGGTACCCGGGAACACGATGCCCGGTTACGCCCACACGCGTGTCATTAACGTGTCATTAAAAGGAGCCCAGGAAAGGTCAGCCGGCACGGCAGGAGCGTGATGGATGGCTGATCAGCGGCGGCGCCAAAGTCAAGTGACCTTTCCTCCAATCAAAAACTTTTTACTGGGGGGCGAGATCGGCAACCAGACAGTAAATCAATCTGGACCGGTTAGGACGCAGAGAAGGACAGATGTAAATTTAGAAGGAAGACGGATGGTTCAGTGAGGATTTATGAGGGAGGGAGGGTGGGTGTGTGTGTGTGTGTGGGGGGGGGGGGGGTGTAACGTTTCTTTGTTTATTGGCTGCGCGGTTTTCGCTGTTTGTTGAAAGCAAAAACAACAAAAAACCACTGTCAATTTCGTCGGCAAACACAACACTGAGGCACAACATTAGAATCGAGGGGGAAATCGCTGACACATAACATTATGTCTCCATTAAGACTAAGATACTGGAGGGAGGGTGGAATGGGGGCTGGGCTACATTAAACAATGGCAACGTTCGACAAAGTGAGTGACAAATTCGTTTAGGGCTCTCTCCTTCACTCCCGAGTCGTTCTCCCTTACCACATTGGAGTCTGAGTCACATTGATTAATTATGCAAACCAAACAGAGCCCCATTCTGATCCAATATAAATATCCAAACCTTTGTTTGCCCCCCCCACCCCCTGAACATAATGGATCTAAAGTCCTGACGGACCCGTAGTGTAAATTGTGAGTGTCCTCCTCTTCCAATCCAGTCTCATCGAGTCTCCCAGCAGCGCAACAGTGGTAGAAGTGGAGTAATAATGAATGTGCGGGGCACGATGAGGGAATTTTGAGTGAGTCATAAGCAAGTTGTCCCTCAGGGTTGAACGTAAAGGAGGGGCTTTCTCGTTTGCCGGAATATTCCGTCGCTGAGCACTCTCTGGTTCATTTTCTCCCTCATGTCTTCAGCGGATGTTTGAAACCCCCCCCCCCGTGGGTTTTATCTGTGGCCGAGCCATTTGTCATCCTGACCACTAGCCCGCAGGGTCACCGGGATCAATTCGCCTCCATCAAACGTGGCTGCATGGGAATGAAATGGAGCTCAACCTTGCTACTCCTCCCAGTGCTCCTAGCTGACTGTAACGGTGACCTTTAACCCCCGGGGCATCTCTAACTAATACAGTCGCCTCTCTATATGTCAAACCTTGACCTCGGCCATGCCGTAACCGCAGCCCTAAAAGTGAAAGATGAAACGAACCCTTTCGGCACTCCGTCAAAAGCCAGCCCCGTCCACCTGTCCACGGTGGAGTCGCCGCTCGGAATTCAGGAAAGCTAATTACCAACCCCCCCCTCCCCCCCTGTCCTCCGTCGCTCACCGTTATCCTCCGCTTCCGGTGCCTTTCTTTCCTGTCGGGTGAGCCGCTCCGCCTCTCCTCTGCTCCTCCGGTGCTCCTCCAGTTTGGTCTGCAAGTCCTCAGACAGACGCTGCAGGTCTCGGAGCTGGGCCTGGGGAGGAACGCAAGGCTGTCAAGGCTGATAGTGTCACTTCCTGTCACCCCCCCCCCCCTCCTCCTCCTCCTCCTCCTCCCTCCCCCGCGCCTGCTCCAAGCTAAGCACGGCTGTAAAATGAAATAGGAACATCTGACGGCACACGACTACCCTGCAAATTGACAAAAAATGGCACGCTGTGACGACAGCTTCCGCGGCGGCTCAGAGCGGGGTTGTGTGGCGACGGTGAAGACGGGCCGATGGGGTTGTGTAACGGCGGCTGGTTGTTTGGGTAACGCCGCCGACAAAGAGAAAAACAAAACAACGGCGACCCGGGGTGAACCCAAACTTCAAAAGTGGAGCGTCGGAAAGGATTTAATGACAAATATCAAGGATGGAGGCTCCTTTTCAAGTCTCCCTCTGTCTGTTTTCACAACGACCAGCTGCTGTGCCTGTGTAGGACATGAGGAGACTACACAATGGACTATTTCAATCACCTGCGTCTACCAGCATTACTGCTGCCCCAAAAATGACACCAAATGACAGCAAAGCATAGACTATCATCACTCTCTGTAATAGGCCAATTAAGAAGAAAAAAAGCAGCGAGCCTGTGTGTGTGTGTGAGTGTGTGTGTGTGTGCGTGTGCGTGTGCGTGTCAATATTACTTTCCAATCTCCTCTCTTGAGTTGCTCATAATGCAGTGATGGATTCTAGCTGAAGTTTGGATAGGGATGACTAACTTTCTGGGGCATGTTGCCTTCTTATCCACACTCACCTGCTCCAGTGATTTATGGACTCCATTTGGAGTGTGCAAGAGCATACCTGGCCCTCAGTACTTAGCTGCAGGAGGGAAAAGTGCCTCTGAAACATACTATCAAGTTAGGGTCGACAGAACCGCCTTCTAATATTGTATACTGTGTACCAAAAAGCAAAGCTACGATGCTTATGCTCCAAAGCACAGTGCTGCCAAACAAAAGTAAACCGTACAGCCAAACCTGTCAATCTACTGTACTCAAACGCTAATACCATGCCCCAATGGACACAAATGGTGCTAATGCTAGCGCTAGCATGCTCTCAGTTTATATCTGCAGGACTGATCCAGCAGTTTGTAACAACCAACAGCTCCGGAATCGGTTCCACGGGGACTTCAAACCTGCAAACAAAAACCACCGACGCAATTCCGAGTGGCTACATTTAGCTCTGTGTCTCCTCCGGTGCTGCTCTTTTCTGACCTTTGACCCCCTCGGGCGATTCGCTTTGAGTCATTGTGTTCCAGAGACTAGCCCCCCCCCTTCCCCCGCCATATCAATGGAGACACAACCAGAAGAGAAGATGAGCGGGTGCAGGGGGATGGGGGGGGGGGGGGCTATGCACGCCCTCAGCCTGGACCTGTCAATCACCTTCCCGGAGAAATGAACACTGGAACAGAAATATCCGACCGAAAATGCACCGAGTGCACAAAGTATAGACTTATCATCAAGCAATCAGAGGAGTCTGTGTGCTCGAGCAAGCGTGTGCACACGTGTGTGTGTGTGGGTGTGTGTGTGTGTGTGTGTGTGTGCAAGTGGGCGTGTGTGAGCATTGGTACATTTTTGGTGTGTATGCATTCGCTTGCTGGCAGACAGTCTATCATACTGACCATGTGCATGAGAGTGACATTCAACTGCAGCAGTTGCCGGTTGTCAAAACAGCTTGTTCACCACACCTTGAAATGAATCGTGTGTGACTGCGAAGTAGCACATTTTAAACAACACAATTAAAACGACGAAGAAGTTGACACCCTCCAGTTGACAAAAATGGATTAACAATGCCCACAGTTTTCGGTGGACCTATGGTTTGAGACACAAAGGGCGAGGGGCGTTAAGCTGTAAAGGAGTCTCCCTGGGTAGTGTGGAAGAAATGGGGTTCCTTATGTGCTTCTGTGGATTACAATCAGCCTCATCATCTGTTCATATATTCTGTCTTATTATCCATTCCTATGTGTTCCTACGGTAACCTACTGTGTTCTGATGAAAGTCACAGTTCTATGATGTTGTATCCGCCAGCCTATAATAACAAACACCTTTTGGCTGTATGTTATCTCTGTTGTTCTCGATATAAACACGGTCCTCGGACGTTCATGCCTCAGAGAGACTATGCTAGTTCCGTTGTGTCTGAACTGGTCATCTTTACATCGAGGGGGTTATGGAAAGTCTCTCTCCAATCTGCTGATTGCGAATACTTTTAAAACCGTCAACTCTGCTTAACTTAGTCCCTCCATTAGTGAGGAGACGAACAGTACTCTTGCTTCATCAGTAGCATGAGGAATGGTAGCCTAACTCTAGCGATGGAGTGCTAGCTAAATGTCTTCGCTGGCCTTGGCCTTCAGCGAGCGCGCTCGCTTCAGCCAGCACGCCACAGCTGCCGTTACCTGCTTCTCCCTCCACACCGTAACCCCCTCCTCGATGTGCTGCTGCTTGAGCCGGAGTCCCTCGTCCAGAGTCCTCATCTGACCCTCCACCTCGGCTCGCTCCCTCCGTCCCAGATTCCTAGAAGAGAGCAGGCCATCACTACAGCCCAGAAACGGCGAGGCACCGCTGGCTCTAGTACCTCCTTGGCATCTCCTGGAGATGGCACGCTTTTATTCTGGAGGGCCCACGGTGCTCTTTGAATCCAAAGTGGGTCAACATCGGTGGGTAAATAAGTTGAGGAAGGATCGTTTGGCTGAGAATTGTATTTTTATTTTTTTCAGAGTCATTTTTTGGTTGTTGTAAGGGATACTAAAGGGACAGGCTTTTTTGAGGTTGTTATGATTTGTAATGTTTGTTTGTTTGGGATTTTGAGGTAGTTGGCTGAGAATCTAGGCTTCTGTTTACAAATGGCGGAACCTTATGTAAGTGGTGCTTAAGGTAAAAATTGTTTTGTTACACTAATGTCATCAGTCCCAATGAAGGAAGTATGCAAATTGGGTAACGAACTGTAAACATTGTGCCCTCAGTGACCGTTTGGACTGGGTTAAAACACGTATTCCAGACCAAAAAAAGTCATTTCTGAAATGGCATTTGTAATGTCTCTATTTAACTTTAAAGCTTCTGGTGCTATTTTCAACAAAGACCTAATGAGCCGTTTAAGTTCAATTTCACAATGTAGCAATTCCACTGTAAGTAACATAAGATTGTAAATGAGAATGTGTAATGATGTGGCGCAGCAGAATCTCCATATCAACGTTGAACTCTTAAAGGCACAACCCTAATGTGTTATGTACATTATGCAGGAGTTGGATTACTAAAGAAGTCATGAAAATACGGGGCAATGGTTTTTATCAAAGTGAAAGCATGCCCCCTGGTGCTGGGTTATGTCACTACAACATGGCCTCCTTCCTTTCATAAAACAGTCCTAAAACAACATGCATGTCAGTAAAGGGGTCGTTGGAAAACGACTTTTTCGATATCAAACCTATAGACTAAATGCACATTTAAACAAAGGACAGCATTTAGGGGACGTGTCGATTCATTTCAAAACAAATCCTCCGGTGGTCGTACTTCCACCGCCCACATGAATCCCCCGTTGGTCCTACCAAACCAGTCTCAAACTTGAGATCTATGACCAACTCGGTGGGACTGTGGATGCAATCCTGGCCAACTAACCTGCAGGAGTTCTGGCAGCGCGTGTGACTGTTATACTCATCGGAAGCATCACAGCAGTCTGCCAGAAGGAACAGGAGAGAGACAGATGAATCAAACACATTGTCGGCCAAGTAAACAACACACCACGGGACACTCACTCATGGCCCGATTGTCTTGGTATCTCTCTGGCCTGCGTGCGTACATACTTTTCTCCTTCATATATGTTTAAAAGGAAGAGACTGCCGGGAAACCTGGTGGTTGGAAAACCAATAAGAACAATGCTAACAGTTCATCAATCCACGTTGCATCAAGGGGTAAGTTATTTCAAATATCGGAAATCACACTCCTTCAATCCTCTACTTGAGAGGATTGCTCCCAGAATGCCTAGCGGCGCCTGGCAAGTGGTAACATGAGTACTTAGATCTGGTTTCAGTTTGGAAGTCGCTGGGATCAGGCAGAGAGAATGGTCACAGTGTGAAACTCCTCAATTACCCAGAACCCCTATTGGCGAGCAGTGGCTATAGCGCATTAGAGCTCTGGTGCCCGAGCACGGTAAAAGCTTTCTCGGAGCCGCGAGAGAAGAAGAAGAAGAAGGGGGAAAAAAAGCAGTGTGACTTCAAGCTCTAAGTGGCTCTGTTCAAGGCCGTCGCGGATGAGAACACAAGAGGAGGAGGAGGAGGAAGAGGAGAGGGAGAGGACAGAGAAAAGAGTCAGAAAGGGGGGTACGGAAAAGCTATCAAACGCACCCTTCCGCTCCCCTCTCTACCCCCCACACCCACCCCTCCCCCACCCCCACTCCCTTTCAGTGTTGCCTCGCTATCTCTCCGCCGCTTGCCGCCTGGCGTCATCAAAAGCCGTCAGGAAGGCCGGTGACGGGGAGGGGGCGTCGATAAGGGAGAAACGTTACGTTTTCTCCAAAGCCGGCAGTTCTCAGAGACATGGGATGGAAGGGGGTGATATGGGGGGAGGGGGGGTGGAAAATGATCTAATTAAGGGATTGAGTATGGCGGGCATATACAGGAACTGGAGAAAGAACGGGGGGGGGTGACATTTCGATGCAGGGGAAAAGCTGTTGGAAAACGGGTGGGAGGGGGAGGGGGAGGGGAGTCCTGTTTGCTCTGTCGATCTCTTTATTCCTCTGTTTGTTTTCCCACTACAAAAGGATGTGACAGCGGGCGTAACAACTTCCAACCTGTCAATCTGCCGACAGCGTTCTAAGTGTGTTTGCTCGCACACAGTGGAAAACCTACCAGTGGGGCATCACTCCAGAAGTACTCGTGGTAAATCGGGAGCCACGCTCACTGCATTCAGCAGCGGTGATGTCACCGAGTGATTCCATTCACATGGAAAACTGTAACGGGCAGTTCATAATGGTAATTAATACCGTCGGTCTGCCACCCATGGTACATCTATGGGCAGTGGTTGGGGATATTCTCGGTAGTCTTCTGTGGTAGCCACTGCCTTCAAATCGAATGTAGGTATCTGAGAGGATGAGCTTGCTGGGGCGATAGCATGGTAAAAATGTAGACCTTACCGCAAATGCCATCGTTGACGCGCGATGAGGGGATATAGTGAGGGCGGAAGCCCAGGTTGGCGCAGTAGAATCGGCCATTAGGACAGGCGGAGGTGCCTGCAGGGGTCACATGGTTAGAGATGCCGTACATCCGAGTATATTCACTGAGCCGTGGTTTGAAATAGACACCGTTAGCTCTACCCCGTGATTTATATAACCTATGAACATACATGCCCTGGCCTTTCCTGTTCTGAAATCTTTACATCATCCTGATCATTGTGTAGCTTTACATGTAGGTATTAATGCACTTCCGTGCATACTCTAGAGGTGGCAGTGTCATTCCATTAATAATACAGAGGACAGAGGTTGTCTTCCTCTTAGAGAGTGCTGGTATTTGTCCAGGGTACAGTTTGCAATGATTCTTCAGCAAGCTTTCAGTAGTGCCTGGTCATAAAATACACTTCAAGCTACATCATATTTTCATAAATTACTATATATTCAAAATAAGTACAGAATTCCTATAGTGGTTCATTTCACACATCTGTACCTGGTTCATCTGAGCCATCGGCACAGTCACAGTAGTCATCATTCACTTGCTCAAAGGGAATCATTTTGGACCCATCAATACACAGGAAGGACTTTCTTTCTCTGTAGAATCTTTTATCTGTACACATAAAATGTATGTAAAAGTCAAGTAGATGTTGTATATTGCATGAACACATCTACTCTATGTATGCATCTAGGCTGTCAATTCCTGTGACAGGCAGTTGCCTGTTAACACTGAGAGTCATGTATGAAGGTTAGTCGGTTGAGCTATACCAACATTTTACCGCTAAACATCACAAATAAGCATTAAGCGGAGATGGTTTCATTCTATATCTTATAAGAAAATCTGCAATTGTAGAGTTATTATATACAATACAACTAATACGAAAGGAACGGTATGCTGTCAGTCAGTGGTTTGTTTACTAATAGCAACGGCAGCATGCTACATTGGATGGAATGAGTTTGGGATGGGACACTTACACGACAGAGAAATTCCTCTCAATTTCCGCGACTCTATACCAACAGACCATAGAATCACAGCAATTATAATATGGCAATGCATGTCAGATGTCTAGTTATGCCAACATTACTGTCCTGACCAAATATAAAACAGCTGAATGCTCTTCGTACTCAAATTTTAGTTCAGCATCCCGAGTTGCCAGTGTCAGTGCTTCCTGTATTATAGTCACGTGACGCCTGCATGGTTCTGTTGACGTCTAGCGCGCTCTTTTCCTACAAATTACAATACGACAGACGTGGCTACCTGGATTCAGATAACCAACTTGACATTTTATAAGCTCATGCGTTGTAATTGAATCTATGAAAGACCTTCAAGCCAAGTCTTAAATAAATGCATTTAGGAAAATTCAAGACTTAGGCCTACTAGACTTCCCCGGTTTCGGCACTTCACACAATAAATCATATAGCCTGTTGGAATTTAACGAGTAAACCTTAAGAGCCTGGTGACTTACCTGTGCTGTTCTTGACAGCTCTGAGAGAACATCCTGTAGCTGCTGACTGGATTTGTTAGAAACAGCGTGTGCATGTTTTACAAGATATTTCAAAATATTACATTTGAACCCCAGATGTTGTTAAAATATCCTTCAAGATGTTTCTGGAAATTGTGTTTTTACTAATATAGGAGACAGGTCTACCTGACGAAAACATTGTCAGACTCAGATGGTAGTTGACGATATGTGTGCTTACGTTGATAGAGTAGGCTATTTCATAGTCTGGAGCCGTTTTTGAGAAAATAGGCTCAGAAATATAATTCCTATAAGAAAATGTTTCCCTGCATGACTGTAGTCCTAAATGCTGAATTTGGAGAATCAGAACAATCTGTGAAATGGGTTCGTCAAACAGACCTGTGTGTCACACAGTGTGTGACCCATATCATTTTTGAAGCAAATATATTCCTCTCATTTTTCTCTTACTTACTTTTCAATAAAGAGGGCAAAAGATAGATAGTGATCGGTGGAGTGTAAATACTCAAGCGCTTTAGACCACATTTCATAAATGCTATGAAAACATGGAACTGAGACTCCTGAGGACCTTGAATATTGCATAATGTAGTTATTGAGAGGAGCTTGCTTCTGGCGAGTGCAATGTTACACCTGCTATCAAAATGCTTTGAACTATCCCTGGTTAAACATGGGAAGTTAATAAATGTATATGGCAAGTACATGTTAATGTAAACTAAAAGTCAATAACTTTGACAATTCTGAAGTTAGGGGAGATGGGAGTAGACTTACACTGCTACTGTTTAAGCAAATAGTGTGTATGTGTGTGTTTTTATAGGCTATATGCAGATATGAAGGCCTATCTTAAATATTGTAATTTAATGTTGTAGGCCTTAGTTGTGGATAATGTAATGTGGGTAATAGAAAACTGCCCTATCATATGATTTATAGACTTAAGGACTGGTCAGATTTTATTGATAGGCTTACAACTAATATGTCATTAACTGTGTTACCTAGTAGGCCCACTGCAGGAGAACAGTGGTGGTCTTCAGGACTTCAACAAACATATTCATTTGAAATTCTTTATTTGTCACAAACTTTTGAAAATATACGTTTTTATTATACATTTTAACAAACGCTCAAAGACGAAAAAACATCAAGTATGAGGTTAGAACTAGAGTTAAACGTTTCGCACCACATTTCAAATAATGTTCAGATCTAAAAAAAGACGGTGAGGCAATGAAAGTCCATGAGGGAATATGTTTCTGTTAACGCAAATTGGTCTTTTGCGGAGTTACCATGCACATTTTATTTGTCATTGTTTAAACGTGAGTAAATACCAGAATGGCACAGAGAGTCTTTGGTCTGTAAGTAGGAGAGATCTCGCATCATCCCCGGGAAAGAGTAGTCCAACGGCGGGCGCAGTGGAAAACCTGGCATCAGTCCGGAGGTCACGTATGGTGACATGAAACTGGGTATGGCAGAACCTGTGGAGGAGTAGGCCAGACGCAAAGGACTGATGCCAAAGCGAGGGTTGAGCCCGTACAGGGTGTCACCCCCGGAAGTTGTTGGCGTTTGGAGCGGGGAAAATGCAGACTTGTTACCCATGGCGCCCAGAACTCCCATTGGAAGTCCAATATTCGGCCTCGATGCGTTTGAGTGAATGGAGAAAGACACTCCTACACCATCTGAGTTGTAATTATTATCTTTGAAGCTCAGTACCAGTTCAATTGCCTTCACAATGTCACCTTTGCAAGTTTTCAACACCGACTCCAGAGATTCCCGCTTGTGATGGGGAAATATCTTGGTCATGACGTCGGTGGGGTCCTTCGACGCGCAGCCGCTTGCACCAAGCTCCAGAGAAGGATATTCCTTGGCCCTCTCCGACTCACTTCCCGATTCGAGATCCGAAGATGACAGCGACCGTGGGCTTTCTGTGTGGTTGGATCGCTGGTCGAAGACAGGAGATTGGCTCCCACTTTCTTTATCGAAGGCACGGTGTTTCTCCTGGCTTGTCGAGGTCTCGTTATTGTCCGTTGGAGAAGGTAGTGTTGCGAGATGAGGCGGAAAGATGGATCGACCCATGAATCCATTGTATAAGTTATATTTGAGCATTTTTTCATCTGAAAAATATATACAAATAAATAGAACATTAGAAAAGTCCTTGATCTTTCGACTAAATTTGTTACTTCTTTAGTCTACTCTTTGTAAAATGCCGATCTAAAAAGATGGCTGCAACATTTAATTATAGTGATATCTTGTTACAGGAGAGATAACCTATGTCAATGAACTTTGACTAAATGTATTACCTTTAAATGCCAGCTACAGGGGATTTACAAAAAATTTAATTCAGAATAAAATTGCCTGATGTGATGGAACTCAGACATGGACAACTCACCGTCCTTCGGGTTGTTAGCTCCAAAGACATTAAAACTTGCTCTCGGTTCGTTATTTGTATTTCCAGGTTGGCCTACTCCTTGAGATGATGCCACGGCGATTCCACTCTCTCCTGTCCCTGAGCCGTTGTACATAAACTGGAGCTCACGGGCCTCGCTCTCCTCTTGAGCCTGTTGCCTACGGAGTGCCACCTGCGCCGCCATCACTCGTTGCCTCTCCGCAATTAGCGTGCACTTGGCGCACGCACAATCTCTCCAACGACAGAAGCGCTTATGCCCTTTTAGAGCGGACACCACGCCGTGGTTCCTACACCGTGCACATTTCGGCGTTCTGGGGTAACTTCTCTCCAGTGAGGGATTACAAACTGCTGCGGCCGCGGCCCGAAGGAAGAGAGGCGGGGGACGAAGGAGGGAAGCGGGCATCTGCAAGCCTCCGATTGAGAGAGGTGAAGAAGTGTGCCCGGCCAGACCAAGCGGTCTGATGCTACCGTCCATTGCTCTGCGAGATGTAAACAAGTTCTCCAGAAGGTCCAGAGTTCAAGTAATCAGTGTTCGTTCAGTTTCTGCTTTCTCACAAGTGGGGCTTCCACTCAAAACTCGTGCGCTTAAAAGTACTCCACTTTCAGGTGATTTGACATGATATAATACACCGTGGTCACTCCCCTTTTCTGTTCAACCTACTACGAGCCTATGAATACGCGCGAAGGTGAATAGTTTGAATGCAGGGACTGGTATGGGTATTTTTTGTCCTGGCAAGAGCTAATGAAAGGATAAACAGTACAATATAAGCCTGGATATGTATACATATCCAAACACTATAGTACGACATGTTTTCTTTTCCTCTTGCATTAGTTTGGAATTGGTGAATGATGGATGCACATTGTAGATGAATAGACATCATTGGGCCCATAACACTTTATTTGAAGGCCATAGGATAATAAAATTAATTAAATGTGTGGTAATAGTGTTACAAAGATCAAAAAGAAATCCAGTGCATCACAATTTACATGTAGGTCTTGCTTTACAAAATAAAACGGAGTCATGAGGCTACTTTCGTCAGGTTGTTTAGTCAGCCTGGAGCATTCTAGTATTCATTGAGATAAAGTATTCAACACAATGCTCCCACGGAACCACAAGGAAACATGTAATTAGCTACCTGAGTTTGGTTATTCTGTTGATTACCGTAACAATGGCCCATCTGTGAACAAACACAATAATCACAGCTTGTCACATGTTTCAGTCAATTTTCTCCCCCCCCCCCCCCCCCCCGTACCAGATCAGGTTGCAGTCAGCAGCTTGCTAACCTGGTTATTACATGAAAACAATCAGGCATAATAGGAAACATTCAAGCGTACAGTCACCCAGGGCAACCCATTCCTAAGCCACAAGGGTAAACAATGCCTGAACCTCCTCCAGTGTCAGGTTAAAAGTGACAGTTATATTTGTACTATGCTGTGTTTATAATTGATTCATTTTTTTATTTGCGTGTGTGTATAACAGAGAAAGGGACAGAGGTAATTTTACTGCTTCAAATGTGCACAGATGATTACGAAATTTGGTATCGGTTTAAACACTGATATAGGTTAAGGGCATCAGGCATAGGGCATAAGTGGTGGTAGATTTCCCCCCTGGGCCAACCTCTGGTGTTGATTAAATACACATGAGGTTTAAACAGGGACTGTATGGATACAAGCAGTTTAATTCCTTATAGGTTTAGACTGTGCCTAATGATGCCCCAAGGTAATCTGCACCCAGCTGGATGGAGAGATGAGCCTGTACTTATTAATACAAATTGGAAATTCCACATTCTTTCTGTTGTATTAGCGACTGTGTCCTCTTTCTCGTGTCTTTATTGACAACTTTTGGCACACGTTTCATGATGTCCAGGTGTAGAATGTTCCGAATAATCGAACCGCAAATAGAATGACACAGAGTTTCTATCGCTTGTCACGATCCTTCACGAGGAGACGTGAGAGGTCTCCCCCTGCAGCTCTCCATCCATCCCCTCATCCCTTTGTCTCCGTCTGCATCTCTCCTTCGCATGGCCGCCCTCTGCATCAGTCCCTCGATGACAGGCCTTATCAGGTGCATACCTACCACTGGGCCAGGACACCTCCCGCGTGGACCCCCACGCACACCTACGCTCAATCGAGACACACATTTCTGCCGTAATGAACGCGTCATCCAAATCGTCCCTGGTACAATGAAGAAGTGAGAGCGTACATGTGTGTGTGTGTGTGGGAGGAGGGGGGCAGGGGGCATGGGGGGGGAGCAGTATCGAGATCCCCCAGCATGGTCAGGAGGGAGGGACGTCGAAGCCAAGCTGTGCGTGCGTGTGTGCAGCTGTGTGTGTGTGTGCTTGTGTATGTGCATGCAGATATATTCCTTTATCATTTCATCCATTGTGAAGGGGAATTCAGGTCCGCATCTGCGGCCGGTGGGCTTATCTAGGTGCATTAAGCCTCTATCGCCTGGGCCTTTTGTTTAAACGCACCAGGTGGATCCCTCGCATGCATGGGGGGTAGCTGTGAGCAGCGGGCTGGCTTGGCCTGTGTGTTTGTCTAGATGCGTTAACCCGTTATGCTAGATGGGTATCAGCCACTGGTAGGCCTTGGAGGGAAAAAAGTTTATTCAACAAAAAGCTTATGTGAAATCCTGTGGATGGGAAATCCTACTGAGGGAGAAAGACACATTAATGGAAGACACACAGAGCATGCTACTATGATCAGCCAGTTCTGAAATATATTTGAGGCAGAATATCGAGATGGGACCTGGAGGGGTAGGTGTGCTAGACATGGGCAGACAGTGTCTCCATTGTCACCCTTGCCGACCAGCCAATGTGGTAGCACTCCACCGGCCAAACCAGGGTCTTATCTGCGAGGTGCTTTATTGGTCGAGGTGGCCTCTAATCTCACATCTTTTCGTTGTAGGAAACCTGATCGTGTCCTCCAGCGATGGAGCGGGAGCGAGGGATGGGGGGATGGAAGAGATGGATCGAGGAAAGAGAGAGAGATGAGGGTGGGACAGAGCGTGAAAAGAGTGCACAGGTTTTTTTTTGTAATGTTTTTTGAAATGTTAAAACATTTTTAAAAAATGCAAAAGCTGCACCAAAACATATGCCGAACCAAATTCGAGACAGTTCCACACAACGAACATTATACTGTATCTAGAATATGATTTCAGCAATGTGCAATGTATTGAAATCCAATGGAGACTTAACAGCTGTCCCAAAAAAAAACAACACAGACCACTCACAAGGTGTCCAGAAACGCCACTCAACGGACGGCCATATTGCCTTGTTAACAGGCAACAACAACGTCTGCAGCCTTGGCGTGTCTGCTCTCTCATCAGCTTCCCCTGTTGGACTCCCTTGTCATTCAAGTGCCACACAGCAGAGTTCACTTTCTCCTGCTGACAGGCTAAATGGCCTCACAGGCTGGCGTGCAGGGCCGCGGGGCTCTGGTCCTGTGTGACTGAGTGGCATGCGTGACAAGTGAGCTTCGGCAATATTCGCTCTCCCCTGTGGACTGGGAGGAACTTGTGTGTCTGGCCGGTGACAGTGCGTCGAGACGGTTCCCCAGCAGTAGGAAAGGGGTCTATGTGGGCCACTGCCTTAAGTAGAGTCAGTTTGGTTTGCCGTGTACAGCATGTCATGTTAAGTGGAGCAAGTTTGGCTGACACAATGGGATCGTCTATGTTTGCTGCAAGGGTGACTGACTTAAGTTTGTTTCTGCCAATTGCCTTTGGCATTGAGAGACTGGATGTGAAGTGTCAGACAGGAGGTTGAGAGTTGATTCAAGGATATTAGCTACGAACCTTGAAGTGCTGGCATGCAAAGATGGGACTGGTAAAGGTCATCTCAAGAAGACCATGTGAGAAGGGTTGAAAACATGTTGCAACTTTGTGCTTCACCGTTGCTTTTGCATTTGCTCAGCTCTCTCTGTTAAAGCTCCGAAATCGACTGTATCTCCAGATAGATCTCTCTAGCCCCTCCTCCCTTTTTCCCAGTCTCATATCTCATCATCCATCTCCTCTTCCCCTATTCGGTCTGTTCCTCTCTTTCACTATCTTCCTCTGTCTCTCCTTCACTCACACCTCTTTACTGGTGGTCTGGGGAGGAGGCAGGTATCTATCAGGGCCCCTTACTTAGCCTGGAGATGCCTCAGTGCCAACCAACAATAGCAGACCAAGGAAAGCAAAGTCGTGTTTGTGCTTAAGGACTACCTCTGTGTGCATGCGTGTGTGTGTTTGTGTGTGTGTGTGTGCGTGTGTGTATGCTCTTGTGCATGTGTGCTTACCTTTACATGTATTTGTGTGTGTGTGTGTGTGCGTGCGCGTGTGTGCTCTTGTGCATGTGTGCTTACCTTTACGTGTATGTGTGTGTGTGTGCATGTGCTCTTGTGCATACGCGTGTGTGCTCACCTTTACCTGTATGTGTGTGTGTGTGGGTGTGTATGTGTGTTTGTGAAGAGTAGCATTAGGATCCCAGGGAAGTTCTGGTCAGGTGCCTGTGAATGGCAACTTTGCCGTCCAAACAGGTTAGCATCGCGCTGAGTGGCTCCAACGGCACACCCATCAGGCCTCACTCTGTTTGTTGCCTGTCCAAGAGGTCTCTTTGTTTAACGATACACTTACAAGGACAGCTTTTCAGCTTCACAATGCATAACTCGGTGGCAGATGAGCAAAAGCCGCCGTGATGGATTTGACGGCTCAAGTTCCTAAGTAGGTTTTAATCAAAACGGGAACACTTGACAGCCCTTTACAGAGGACGCTAACGAGGAGGTGGACGTGCCGGTGACAGTCGGAATGCTTGGGAGGCTTCTCCTTTAGCGCTTCGCCAACAGAACTAAGTACACCTCTTGATTCGTTCAGAGGTCGACAATGATCAAATGTCGATGTCTCATGACAGTTATCAGTCTAAGATGTATTTAATTCCCCAAATGTACACTTTTGAACAGGGTATTAGCTCACATCTGTGTTTACACTTCAATACTCTCCAGACAATACTTCAACCAGACGTAAGCAAAGAACAGTTAAATAGGAGGGCATGTAACAAAGCTTGTAGGCATGTAGGCTTTAAAAAAGTGTCTATATGTTTCTTTGCATGATGCTCTAATAATTTCTAAAGTCTATTTCTGTCTTCCTTCATACTTTTTACATAAGCAAACACATGCTACACAGCTCCTTTACTGAGTAAAATGCTACCCGCTTGTTTGTCACATAATTATACCAGTTTCTGTGTTCCCAGTAGATTTAGGAAAGGTTGTAGTTTAGTCTTTGAGACATTCTTGGTAAATCCAGTCTGTAAGCAATCTGTTCCTCATATTTATTCAGCAGTTTTCTGCAAAACACCTTTTTATCCAAGTCTCTACTGAATGTGACACTCTTTCAGGCAATTGTGTCTATTCAACAAAGCTCCAAAAATCTGGCCTGTTAGGTTTGTCTCTCTCTGTATAATGCCATCAAGATTTCTCTCAGAGATTTGCTGCTCTGTCAGTGTACTGCTGGATAAGAAGAGCCCCTTGCTTCAAGATAAATAAGAGATAGGAGGTTCCATCATCACAGGCAGGGGGCATCTCTGGGCACAAGATTTAGCGACGCAGACTTCATCTCCATGCCCAGTGTTCGGACAGATGCCTGGGAGCAGAATGTCGAGAAAAGATGTCACTTGCTGGAAAATGATATACATCTACAGAAGTTGAGGACATCAGAAGGGTGGCAGTTTGTATCATGGGTATCAGGAGATTATGTTTTCGGCAGCTCATAGCTATTGAGAGCTAGCCGTAGGCATGGAGTGAAGGTGAGTCGTGTGATAGTTTATCACTGCTGGGATAGCAATCCACACTGGCACGATCAGCAACATTTCTAGATTGCAACAACCATGTAAGAAGAGCAGGAGACCGTTGAAGACAGAACAAGACCAGGGTGGTGGTGGTGGTGTGTGGAGGAGGAGGTGTGTGGGGGGGTAAACAAGCAGGAGAGGCCCTATCAGATTGGCTCAGAAAGACAGGGAGCTATCACATCAGTGTGGTACATCTCCCCAGGGGTGCTATGGGAAAATACTTTCCTCTTTCAGTCACAGACAATAACATCTTGGAAATTGTTTAAACATTGTCTCCGATAGTGAATTGTATTTGCAAACAGATCAGACATGAGTTGCTAAGGAGATTAGACCAAACACAACGTTCTTTGTTGAGAAACTGCAATCTTGGCTAGAACCGACTGGGGGAATTACACTTATTTTTGTGACGTGTGGGGGGCAGGGGGAGGGGGGGTGACTCACGGACTGTTCAGGTGTAGTAGTCCAGTAGGTTAATCTAGATGAATTGACTATTTTTTCATTCCCTTTGTCATTTTTTCATTTTCAGAGATGCTGTCGGCCAGCATTAGACCAACTGCCATTCTCTGTCCGTGTCAGGATGAGGAAATGCAGGTTAACTCAGAGTTAAAAACTGTTCACTCTGAATAGGCATCCACTGATCCATGACAAATCTGTTACAGTATGCATGTCAGGAAACAATGACATGTTTTGTTTTTACTGTTGTCATACGGGTTGCCCGCTTGTCGTACATAACCTTCTTCGTAATATTTGACTCAGCTTGGCCTGTGGTTAAATGGAGGTGCCTAAAAGTCTGAGGAATGTATGAATACTGACACCCAAGTCATGCTTCACCCGCTGCAAGAAAAAACGTTCATTTGACCAGTCCGTGTGCCCTGTAAAAACATTTTGAAACCTTTAGCGTTTATGCCCACTTAAGAAAAGTCGAGGTGTTTGAATTGAGTTGAAGGGCTCATGCAGGTTCTGCTCTTATAACCAAAGAACCCCCATGGTTACTTTTCACAAGTTGGCTGTTAACCACAAATGAAGTGAAATTCCTGTTCCTATTAACTCCTTCGTTGATATTGAGGCTAGTGAGGTATAAGTTCAGTCTGGCGGCTTTGGTCATCGTATATTCCAGTATGTAGCTGCATTTAAGTCCAACGTAAAACTTTCACCTGCAATTACGTGGCATTTTATTTTCACAAAAAAAAAAAATATGTGGCCAATACTTTGACACTTTAACATTACATATGGACTTTGGTGTTAGGAGTTTGGTGTCACATCAAAATAAATCAAAGGATGTGTCTGTTTTTGCCAAACCATACATAGAAACAACCATCACATAAATTCAAATCCTGGATATGGTTCAAAGACACTGGAGATCGGACAAAAGTTCATAGAAAGCCAAGTACAAAGACAGGACAGTAGATAACAATACAGACTACAGTCTGTTCAGAACTATGGACTGCAATATGCTGGTTGCATGCAGATCCAACACAGATAACTGAAAAATACAAAATATATCCACCTCAGGTGTGAAGAAAGCATGATTTGTCAAAACACTGAAACTTACGAAACTTTTTTTTTGGAGGTGGGTTGGAGTTTTTGAAGACCTTTTTGAAGACCTTCCCTTTCTTAAATATGAAAGATGTTTTTAAGTTTGGAAGTTGTTGGAAGTTCTTGTACATCTGAAGTTGTTGGCCAATTGTTCCTTTTGCAGATGCGGGCTTTGGATTTTATGAGTGCAACCTTGACTTCAGAGACTGTCATGAGTTATCTGATCCTGAGGCGTTGAATCTAACCCAAACGTTTATCGCGGCTGTCTCTTTTCATAGCAGCCTACATGAAGTTTTGCAGTTTGTGAGAAAGTACTGGGTACATTTGATGATGCAGAACTATTGACCAAAAACTGCATCTGTCAGATTAAGACGGGATAGACTGTTTGATGACATTGCAATCATCTCGACAGAAAGATATATCACTGCATCCCAGAGCTTACATAATGTCTTTCATTACAAAGCAGATGTGTTGTGAGCCGGAGTGTATCCCCCAGCATAAATCCAACAGCTAATTCTCCATTTGGAGTTATGTACTTTATAAAATCCAGGACGGACAGAAATCCAATCCGTAAATTGATTTGGATCATTTACCCAAAACAACCTGTGGTCTTTAAAGGAGCCACTGGGCAGCTTTGGAGTATAAAAAGTCAAGCATTCAATATCGGACAAGACTAAACAGTAGAGGTGGATGGTGAAATAGTAGGTGGGGGGGGGGGGGGGGGGGGGGGGGGGGGGGGGGGGAGTACTGCAGGGATTGTGCTGCGGGTAGGAACAAACCAGGGGTGTGTGTTGAGGTTGTCACAGTTCACCAGATGGCCCTCAGGGACGGATTAACGCAGCAGGGTGCTTAACACTCTCAAGTGTTTCCTTACAATCGAGCTCCCGGTAAGAAGCTCACTGCTTTTGTGTTTAACGACAAACAGGTTACATGTTTATTTAAGCCAAGGCTTGAATCTCCTTGAGACAAAATGGTGTTGGTTTAAGAAGTTTGTCATGGCCTTCATGTGGGGATAGAATTGAAAGTAAACGGTGGCAATGAATCGTAAACAGTTACTACAATCCTTTGAAGCTCAATAACACAAATCTACACATTTCAATCTAAGTGAAAGATTTACTCTGTTTAACCTTGCAATCACTCTTCTGTTAAGGAGTTGTTCGTGATATTTCAAGAGCAAATACTTCATAAACAAACCATGGCTGGCCAACTGTCAACTCCTCTTAGGCTGCCCCGGTAGCTCACTGGTTACAGTAGGAGCCCAGGTTCGAATCCAGCTCGGACCATTTCTTCTATGTCCCCTCTCTCTCTCCCCATTACATTTCCTGTCTCTCTTCGCTATCACTGTCCAAACATAACAGAAATGCCCTAAAAACTATAAATATAGAAAGAAATGTACTTTCTCCTTTCCCTGACCTTACAGGGGTCACTGCTGGGTCACGTAGAGGGTTACAGGAGGTGGGCTGCTAATTTTGGGATCAGAGTTTGAGCGAGGGAGGACGAGAAAACCTGCTGGTGAGAACAAGTGGGCCGGGGCGAGGGCGAGGTGTGCGAAGGAGGGGCGCGGACACAAAGGACAGCTTAGAGGGGCCTCTGATGTCCCAGTGCCAATGGAGTGGCTCGTTGAGTTTAAGAGCCTTCATTGTGTCTTCACACACTGGGTTATTGTTGGCAGCGGCCTTCTCCTTTTAATAATCAGCTCTTTCACAAGTGATTAACTCGGAGAGACGCAATTCTATTTGGACAAGTGTTTGTTTTAATTGCCAAGCTTTGACGGAGATGATGCATGGTTCATCGCCTTTAAGACACCTCTGTAGTCTGAACACCTGAGGGTTTTTAACGACTGCTGCCACAGGGTTGGTCAATGGGCAGCATGGGAAAATGTCTTTCCGAATCCTGGAAATGAGCTTCAAATAGATTTCCATAATCACTGGACAGTCCTTGACTGAACTAACCCCAATTGGCCCTTCATTCTAATCGTGGCATTTTCCTTTCTGACAGCCTGAGAAGATCTGGACCTACAAACGGACCCTTCCAATGTCTGTCCAGTGACTTCAAACTTCTCTTTGATCCTCCCAGGTCGGAAAAAGTGGGAGAATATCTCCAAAAGGTGAGATTGGGTTTCCCCAGCTGTGTGTCGCTTTCGTCCGAAAGCACCAGCTATTTTGTTGAATCAATGCCCAGACATTCTCCCATTAAAAACAACCTGGTTTCCTAAAGCTGGCGGGGTGCTTCAGGCCTCCCATGGGGAAGGACTAGCGGAGGCCGGCCCTCACAACAACACAACAACACACCTCCACTCCAAAGCAGCAAGACACTTCCCTAACTAGTAAAAGAGATTAAAGCTCCAAACATAATGAAAATGATTGTTTCAAAAGCATCTGAAGCATGGCTCCCCTGCAAGCAGCGAGACACACAAAAAGCGCCCAGGATTTGTTCTCCGGCAACAAAAGTAGAACACAACAGAGAGGAACATGAAAGTCTTACTTGGAAATTGCAAACTCCCAATTTGTCAGTAGGCTCCTACTGAGAAAAATGCAGGTGGAATTCCAGGTAATCGCATGCTGTTGAATGCCACACTTTATTTTGTGAGTGTAATTGTAGGAGTCATCCATAGACACCTATCATCATTGTATGTTAAGGCAAGATTGTACTTATTTTCATACTTTCGAACATGTTGCGAGTCAGGGGGGTGAAACTTGTAATTGTGAGAAAACTAATTATACATTGGGAGCTACAGTATATAGCAAAAAAGTAATCATATAAGCCCAGAAAAAAAAATCATTTCAATTTTGTTGACAGGAATCAGACCATTTCTTCAGCATTCAGACTAAAATGCAACACAAGTTTGACATACTGAAGCTGTCCTTGCCTTGTAAGTGACAACATTCTCACATTTTTAAAACCATGGCTGTATCTTGCCATGTGTAATAGACATAAATGCTCATGAAAGTCAGACGGATAATGTGATGAAATGAACAAATAAAAAAGACATCCCCATACAAAACAAGGCCAGATTATAGAATCAACAAGTGATGTTAGGCCTGCTTTTAAACAATGCACATCAGTCTGTCTGTGTGGGGTGGTTAAAGCTGGCTAGCCTGAACTGGGGCCAAACCAAGTCTATCTACATATGTCATCAAAGATCAGAAGGGCAGTTATTAACAGCCATTCAGAGGTCAGAAACAAGGAACGGTATGTAGCAGGCACAGAGCGAAATAATTTAATAATTATTTAACTATTTACATTTCAATAAAGATTATTGAAATTACAATTATTGCCTTTGTTTCAATTAATTGATTTACAATTATTATTGTGTTTTTTGCCGTGTTCCCTTGGTCAAAAACAAATTGGCGCTAAAACACAAATCTACGAATGTCTTGAACCACTAGAGGTTATAAATGTCAAGTGATCTGAGCCAATTAAATTATAGCTTTACAAACCATTCAAAGTCTGGTGCGGTTCAACTTGGTGAAAGCTGTTAAAAAGCATTAATAAATACTAAGACCATCACTCTCTCAAGAGTCTGTTCTGGTTGATATTATATCTCTTTTCAGCATCCAACAAGTGAAACATCAATGCACGGACATCTCAGTTCCTACAGTTCTACGTACAGAGCAAGAGCAGTAATGAAAGTTATTAACCAGTAGAATAAGCGAACCAGATCTAGTTGGGTTCACTGTCTGGTTTGAAACTTTATGGAAAATATTATGGGCCATTAATGTATAGAAAACTCTCTTCCTTCACCCTTGAGTGAGTCCTTCTTTCAGCTCAGCTTTCAGATCTGTTCAGACAAGGAGCGTGTCTAAGGCCGCGGTCAAATGTGTAGTTGTGAAATGACTGATTCTGACAACAGAGCAGTTTTGTGTGCTTAATCCTCCTGTGCTTTTACCTGGCTTTCCGGAATATGATAGCTCAATGGCACAAGTATAACTACAAGGAACAAGCTTAAGGTAATGAGTCGTGTAATTCTTTAAACATCTTCTTTTGTGGTCTTTTTAAAATAAATTATGTTAGAAAAAGGAAACCCAGTTCAGTTTTTTCAGAGTCAAAGCATTGGAAGGGTAAAACTAGGTCATGGAGGGGTCATGGGATATGGAGTTGTAATACAAACATGTGAAGTTCAGTTTACATGCAAGATGTAGCACTACTGTGACCTTTCATATTTTGACAGTTGCAGTGGCACAAGCTTAGTTTATGGCTGTCAGGAAGTATGTCACAAACGATAACTCAACTTTCTGATTCTGATTTTATACCAACTACATACTAGATGAGAACAGTAACTTTTACTTTGGCCTTACTTTGAGTAGGCCTATTCTGAAGAATTGCAGTGGTCAATGTTAAGTATTTATTTACAACATCGAACTTTGCAAACCAAACATACATTTTCAGTGTACAACAAAAAAAAATCAAAAACTAACATACTCAAACAGTCACCTCACTGAATTCCGAGGGTTTAGAAGCAAATTATCCTTCACAATCTGATTATGATATGCATGTGTGTGTTGATAGAATGCAGTGAGGTATAGGACTATTTGGTATGCAATGCATTCCACACTCTAAGTGGTGTGTAAGGGTCTTACAAACTACAGTGAGATAACAGTGAAGCCAATTAAATGCAAATATTTGTATGCATGTACAAATGTGTTATTTAAATGAGTTAGGATTCCTTTTTATAGATAAATATTTCTTACACCTTTGTGATTTCTGCCTGATAGTTCTGACTAGAGGTTAGGATTCTGTTTAATGTGCAGTAAACCCTCACCATGGAAATAAGCGTTTCCCACATCACGCTGTGGCTAAATTGTACCTTCACACAATGAGAACAAACCCAGGCTAATCGCTAACTACCACTTAGCATTTTACCGCGGCACATGTTCACGGTGATCCCTCATGCCAAATTTGACGGCAATTGTAAACCGGTCCTGGAAACGTCAGAAAGGCATGTTCGCCAAGGTCGACGGAGGTCACGTTCTCCTTGTTTTTCATGCGAATTCATTTTGAATTCCCTCTCTCAGCTCCCAGCATGTCTGTATTTCTTCCACCTCACTTGGCCAGCATTTTCTACCTTGGGTCGGCCTTGGTTCAGGCACCCGTCAGGGCCTTCCATTTTCTGGGCGATTGACTCTGAAAAAACAACCCAGTGGCAGCGTAATCCCCAAATGTTTCCCTCGTGTTTTAGAACAGGTTGGAGAGGACATGCAGGAGGACGAGAAATTAAGCAGCCATGAAATAGACACCTTGGGGTCCTTGGGTAAAGCCTGTTTGATTATTTGCTAGGTCAGATGAATGTCAGTGGGCCTATACATCATTAATTAAATACAGTAAACCTAGCCTCTGGTAGACATTGGGAAATGAAAAATGTTTTTGAATAATTAATCTTACTTTAATACTTTAATGTTGCACATTTTGTAAGGCAGTGTATGAAATCTGTGGTCTCCTTGCTGAAGTTGAGGTAGTATATATACATGATCCAATCTTTGCTTTGTAACTTGTGGAGTACATCGTTTTTCACCTCTTTTCAAGGGGTGTGATTGTGTTTGCCAGACAAACACATATCCTTTCCTCAAATCAGCTCCTGTCACTCCAAATGTATCCCAGTATTGAAACCATTTACAGACCATTTCACCGCTAGCTTTGCTCTGTCAAGAGTTTATCCTTCCTCTTGTGTGGGTTGAGGTATCTCGACTCTCCCAGATTGTGCAAACTAATTTGTCTCTGTCAATCACTTGTTTATTTAGTCTTTGGCATTGATGACTCGTTCACTTGTCGAGGCAGGCTCGCACAGTAAAGGAAGAGAATGCTAGCAATGTCCTACTTCTCTGGATCAACTGAATTGAATTTTTTTTCCCTGTTGAGCTACCATTTTTGAACAAACATTTAATCAAAGCAAACACATAGTGGAAACATAAAATTCTTTATTTGAAGTCATCAAGACAATGAACTTTCCTTTTATTCAGAATATCCAAATAATTGAACATAGATTTAACATCTTGCGAGATTTTCTCAGAAGCGTTCTTGCACAACAAATTGTGCATTTCTGGCAATGACAATGGCCTGGCCCTTTGTCGATGGGTTATAGATAAGAAAGCACCACCCACATTAAAAGCCGGGTAATTATTTGGATTTCAGGCAGCAGGTGGTGGTGAGAGGGGCGGTATCAGTGATCAGACTCTAGAGTATCCTTAAGATAAACATCAGGGACACAGAGACACCATGACACCAGCCCCTGCTGCCGTGGCAGGGCGCCCCAATAATTCCTCTGAGGCCCCGGCCCCATAACTCCTCTGTGGCCCCGCCCCCATAACTCCTTTGTGGCCCCGCCCCCACGTCAGCTCAACCCTCACATCCATGTATCCTCATTATGCATGTTACTGGAGATGGAGGGTAGCTATGTGCAGACCATGAGGGAAAACTCAGTGTCCCCCATACAAAAGGTGTAGCTGTGCCTGCATGGAAGTTAAGTGGTGTCTCAAGGTGACGGGCCACACCACAGTCGAGCTCTAGGAATATGCAGAGAATAGAGAAGCTTTCGGTTCAAGCGAAAGACGTTTTACATGATGTACAGAAAGTTGTATTGTATTACATTTTCCCAGTACCAGTATTTTTGGATTCATATTCACAAATGGTTTGGTAAAATTAGACTCATGTCGAGTTCATTGTTTATTGTTTCAGCCCAACATATGGTCTCTGGATGATCCGAATAGCTGTTGTTGTTCAATGTAGCACAAGTAGTAGTATATATTTTTTGGCCCTTCTTAACAATTTTCCGAAATATATGCAGAAATGAATTTTAAGTAAATAACAACAAAGCATTTAGTTGAAAGGGAACAACTAAAAACTAAACAAAAATATATACATACTGTATATACGATCATAACCAGTGGTGTATGATGTAGTGGACATATTGTCAATTTGCCAAGCCCACGTCATTCCAGAACCCTCCCCCAGCCATGTGTCACTGCTCATGTTACGCGCATCTTACATCTTGCACACGGCTTGTACAACGACGCAGATCACGACGTGGCTTTTTTAAAACTTTCACATTTCGACAGGACACTGGGAGCTCAAACTTGATGGGAACCCATTGTTCTAACCAGAGTTGTCAGTTGAGAAACAGTTCCCATACGTGCTGAGCACATACATCTCTAATCGCAACATCTTCAGCTCTTCTCTCGTTTTGTGCGGAGGTTTCAAGCCATCACAGATAAAACAAGTTTTCACAGTGTTAATCAGACTATCTGCTCCACTGCAACAAGCATAGTTTGCCATGGTCCTCGCCACTCAGCAATTCACCTCTGATCTAATCACCCTGGTTGCTTTGGCACAGAAGATGCTGAACAACTGGATGAATTGGGCATCATTTAACGTCAGCAATCTTTCAACGAGTCACGTTGTAAAGACCTTGTAAACACAATAAAACACAAGACACCCCAGCCTTCAGTATTATCCTCTCCTAATGATGTAGCAAGTCAGCGGCACTCCTCCGTTCATGAAAACAGGAAAGATAATACAGAGTTGCCGTTTGAGAACAATGCGTGCATCAACAACACTGAAAACACAGGGTTGAGTAATTGCTCCTTTGTGATGGAGGAAAACTGGAAATACCTTGGGGTGCTGGAGAATGGTCCTTTAGGAGTCGAACCCACCATCTTGCCTACAGTCATTAATTAGTCCTAATCAACACCGCAGGGAAACATCCTAGTCAACACTAATTAGTCAAATGGAGGGTCTGTAATTGGAGACAAATGAACAAAAACAGTTAACAGTAGCAACCTGCTCCTGAACTGCATGAGTCATTCCATCTCCACGCGTCCATTTTTTACAACGGGGATTTCATTCTGATTTAGACGGATGACCTCACAGCACTCGAGTGCACCACTGAATAAATCAATTGAAGAAAGGAAAAAAAACACAATTACTAAACAGGTGTAAGGTAGACTTATGTGAAATGCCTAACTTAGACCAAGACTTTCTTTTAATTCCCCCGTCACACACACACACACACGCCTTTAAGTACTATAATACTCCACGACCAAACACTTGCATTCGAAAGGTAGAGTGTGCTATACCGTAAATTCATCTCTCTCTTCCGTCGCCATGTTGTCAACACAGATAGCTCGACAATACACCCCCAGGTTAAGTGTCCTCCGTTGTGCTCCTATTAAACAGGCTCCTTTCACCAACAGGACACCTCTGAGGTCATGAGAAATGTTTACTTAATCCTTTCTTCCTCTCCTCAGCACCTAGAAGAGTCACGGCTGGGGAGAAGTAGAAAGGGGCCTTTGTGTTACCCCCTCTCAGGGAACAAAACACGACGAATTGGAAGGGTGTGAGGGGGGGGGGACGTAAAGCGCACACATGGTCTGCAATTAAGAGCTTAGAGATCTCACTACAATACAAAACCCATCGGCCAATGGACGGGAGAGGGAGAGAGGAAACGCCGGGCTTAGCCGGGGAAGGCTAAGGGGCTAGGGAGAATCAAGACATTTGTCACAGAATATTACTTACAGGACACTTAGCTGAAGCGAGTCACTCTATACCCCTGTGCGAACGCTATTATGACGCGCGGTCTAATGATCTACAATTAACGCCAATTAAGTACTTTGGGTCAGAACTGTACACAGCAGTCACATGGCCCTGAGTGATTAAACTGGAGCCATCTGTTGAATGTTCTCAACTTAGAAGATCAAAATATGACTTAGGATTAGTGTGTGTCATGATGCAGAGGAAAACTTTTGCGCAGCACAAGCAGTGCTGCTAAATGTCTAACACATAGAGTGTGATGGCAAATGTTAGATCACACGCACAGCCCTGGCTTGCGGCGATTCGTAGCAGCCAGGCCTTCACAGAAGAGCACCACGGATACATTTTCATGGTGACATGAACATGAGTGTTATGACTGAATGTGGCCCTTGAATCCACCTGAATCCGAACACGTAACCATGAGAGAATCAACTCCGAATCCCTCACCTAAAACGCCCGAAATACACCCCATGGGTTCTAAACTAGCATGACAGGGACCAATGGGAGGGCGGCGAGGGGTGGGTGGCAGTCTATGTTTGAGGAAGTGACTTCATAGTTGAGGGGGGTGGGTACCTGTCGTTGATTGAGAGGGGAGGGGTGTGTGTGTGCGTGGGGGGGGGGGGGTTACCGGCTAATACAGGGACTCATTTGAGTTCGCCCAACTGTGTCCAACTGTGTGACTGGCGGTCATTACCGGGCAAAGGAAATGTTGAAAAGTGTGTGTCAGTGTCGTTGAATGTAGCTCATTAACTTTAAATGCAATCATGTAAAATTGAGTTCTGCTTTAAAACCTTGAGGCAAGACTTTAACTGTGGGCCTACTGGTTGCTTTAACCAGTGATAGACTGTTGTGGCTACTTGTTACTTGTTACATGTTCAAAACTCAATCCCATGTTTCATGAGGTGAGTTAAAGAAAGCAGATCCCTGCAGGGCAGGTTGCTTAAGATTCAAACCCCTGAAATAGTCCCAGTGGTACTCTGGAAAAATGTGCTCATGCATTCTGCATACAGTACATGAACACTACATGAAGTCCCTACTTCACTTTGGTTCTTTGTCATAAACATGTCCCCAGAAGCGCAGAAATCCAACTTTTGAATGAACAATGTAGGATTTCTAAATGTCAAATGTATTTTTTTTTCACAGTCACGTGTGGGGGTATGTCTTGTGATTATTTAGGCATTAATCGGCTTACCGTAGGGTGTGAACATACTGTAAAGTAGAACAGGGCAAAGGGGAGGATGGTGTGTAACAGCATGTGCTAACTAAAACAGGCCCATCGCAAGCTACATCAATAGCATCAGAGTAGCCAAAAGCGCCGTTGAACTATGAAATAAAGCTTTGCCGTTGAAAGCAATTCACTTTACCAAGAAAGACATGACAAGACCCGATGTGATCCGGAGTGTCCATTCTGGGATGGAAGGGCAGAAGGAACAGGGACGCACAGTGGTGTGGCCGTTCGCCAGAGTGCTTCCAGGGCAGCTCCGAGGGTGGTTCTGCGTGGCGCCTGGTCCCGGATCATTTGTCACCCCCCCCACACGGGCCATGCTGGTAGCCCCCGAGCTCTCCAGGGTCCTGTGGGTGGGTGGCAGGACCAGCAGGGCCTGTGGGATGCAAGCCCAGCCAGGCGTGTAAAACCCCCTCTCAGAGTTAGAACGCACCGTCGATGCTGGAACATAAATACGTAAGGGTACACTGCGGAAGAGGCGGGGGGGTGGATGCAGGGGAGACGTATTGAGCAAGCAATTGTCCCATGTCCTCAGAATATGAATGTGATAAAAAATAAGATAATCTAAACGTTTTCTGCCTGTGTTTTTTCCTACTATAGATTAAATAATTTCCTAACACTTTGGACGGTGGTTCTAGTCCTGTTGATTCCCTATCAAACATACCCTAATCATCCATTGCACCTCAGACAGAACACCATGGAGAGTCCTACTCAGGTTGGTGAGTTACGACACCATTTAGAGAGTATATTAACACTAGCTCAGTCACAGGAGGTATTTAGTCCAAAAACAGGTGCTTTAGGTCACTCTTTCCTAAATGTGATCAATTATCCCATTTCCCCTCGAAACAGAAACACTGTTTCTCATTCAGTATGAAGTGGCGGCTATTTGTCAGTGTACTGCATGTGCCTAGTTCTTCATTCCCACTTGACTTTGGGTGTCAGTGTGACTGAATGCTGGCTTTTTGTACCATCCATGGTTCATTTGAAATTGAAATATGGCCTCATGGCAGAGTCTCAATAATATTGACTTTCAATTACACTTCCTGAGGTTCATTTGAGGTATTTTTAGAGGCGATTTTCCTCACGCTCTCTTCAGACCGAAAGCTCTTTTTTTTGGGGGGGGGGGGGGGGGGGGGGGGGGGGTCTCCTGACTGTTGTGGAGTAGCCTACTTAGTCTGTCTTCTCTGTGCAGAGAATTCAGTCCTAGGCTGTGTATGGAAAAATCACAAAATGGAAAATTACAACTCATTTCAACTACAGGAAGACGTCCGATGTGTCAGCTTGCCATGCATCGACACAAACCTCTAGTGGTACGAATAATGAGAGCAATGAAACACCTTGTAAGAGATCAATCATCCACTAGGTGGCATCCTAATACCACTCCAACAGGATTGTTGGACTCTTAGAATGGCTCTCGTCACCTTATAGTAGACTGAGCATCTGTGTTGCATGCAAGTGCTGGGTTTTCTTTTTCTTTTCTAAACTTTCCACGTTTAAAAAAAAAAAAATTCCCATAGCTGTTGGCTATGGGACTTTCTGCAGTCTTTGAGTATTCAAGGTATATTTCCAGTCCTTAAGAGGAAATGCTTTCCAACTGTATTCATTATAGAATGCATTCATTTATGGTAACCTATCCCAATGGTGTTCTGTTGACAACCCCACCTAACTTCATTCATTCTATATTTGATTATTTAACATTTATATGGTATTTACATTTATCGCAGTAAACACATAAGTAGCTTTACACAAACAATGAACACAAACAATATGATCAAATTGTTATTCAGATTCTGATGTTGGCTATGGGACTCGATGTATTCATTGAGTATTCAAGGTACATTTCCAGTCCTGGAGAGGAAATGCTATCCATCTGTATTCCATATAGAATGCATTCATTCATGGTAACCTATCCCAATGGTGTTCTGTTGAAAACCCCACCAACCTTTATTCATTCTATACTTGATTATTTTCTCTTTATCCAACAGGCCTAAATCTGGCATTTACATGTATGACAGTAAACACATTTAACTTTACTTTACCTTAACATTGAACACAAACAATATTATGAAATTATTATTGTGATTTCATTGAAGAGAATCATTATATGCAACCATGAATCTGATGATACTATTGCCAGGGAGAAACACGAATGCCTGTAGGTTGTATTGACTGTGTACTCACTATAACAAACATCCTGGAAATAGAGTAAAAGTGGAGGGAACAGAGCATTGGAGGTAAAATAATGTTCAGTAATTACCACAGTGAACTGTAAGTCAGAACTGCATTAAATTGAAAAGCATGACATAAGCATTGGCTATGGTGTGAATGGAACACATTTACATAACATTGTATTGCATTCCTGTCATCTAATGGCACTAGGGTAATGTAATTGAACAGAAATATTCAATGTACTAACAAACTTAATGAAGAGCCATAAAATGGTTGGAATGGAAACACAGAATTGTTAAAAGATTTAGGTTAATCCAACACTGTATCCTATCATAGTTATTACTTTTAATGGCTTGTGACATTTGCACTGACACAGCCCTTTTTATTGCACAGATGTTGTGCAATTACAATAATCCGTTACTAGACAGAGATAATTCAAGAAGAGCCTATTTTATAGATTTATTTGATGAGCAAGGTCAATCGTTTTCACTGTGTCTGCACTCATTCGGAACTTGATGAGCACTTTCTCTAATGCTCTTACCAATTAGGGATTAAGGGGTAAGGATATAATTCATATCACTGTGTATTTTGAATGGATCACAACACAGGGCTATATACTTCTGATACTTTCTAAGAAATGAATGCTCTCCGGGTTAACTGCTTCTTATCAGGAGTTAATTATTAGTACGTGTCAACCCAAATGTCACAATTCATTTTAATCCGAACTGCAAATTGAACCATTAAACTATATTTTGGCTTCGGCGAAAACAAGTTCAGTGTAGTCAACTCCATTCTGTAGTGTGTTTATATGCTATTCTGTTGATGGCTCTCACCCCAAACTTACACAAAAAGATTTGTGTCAAAGTATTACCAAAATACAACCCGAAAACAGCCAGGCACAAAACTGTTCTTTCAAAAATGTGTTAACATCATGCAGGCCAAAGCAAGTATTTTTGTTTGACCTTGGAAACAGACCTCTGGAAGGCATTAATCATATCTTTACTCAATGTAACTGTATAAAGAAAATATTGTAAGTTGACCAGAGTTTACCTCACTGTGATCACCTGTTGAACTCACACCCAAAAAAACAAAGGTCTCTTTACAAGGTGGGGTGTAACAGAGTTCAACAACCCTGGCTCATTGCTGTACTGTAAAAAAAATGATGAGGTAAGACGTCAACTATCACTGGCCCCTGGGTGTAACTCGGACATTCCTGTCACTCAAGGTCTTTCTTTATTGCCAACTATTTCCCACAGAGAAAAAAAGAAGTATTTGAAGGAACGTTTCATTCCACACTGTGCAGTTCTGCTGCTACTGTCACTACTGTCAAACTGTAACTTTGTTCAAGCTAAACGTTTCACGACAGAGAAAATTGTGCAACAGCTGATAAATCTACGATGACTTCACTAGCTGCCCAAAATGAAAACAATGTACCCATCCTCCTGTATTGTTCGCAGGCTTAAACTGAGCCAACTTCAAGGATACAAGACATTTATCTTTACAAGGTGACCAGAAATGTAAGTATATTGTTCCACATCCATGATAAAGAACAACTTTTAGGATGTCACAAACATTTGTCAGAACATAAATAAATTGCATTTTGATAGTAGTGTAATGTCACAAACATTTGTCAGAACATAAATAAAATGCATTTTGATAGTAGTGTAAAGTGTGACGTTTGGAAAAGACAGTTGTTGGGAAGTTGGGAATGTTGCCATGCACATTTCTGAGCCAATTAGCCATTCACCCAACAAGATCAATCCCCACCCCAGTTCGAACAAGGGGTGCATTCACAGCTCATTGCCATGCTCGACACACAGCTGGACAAACCCCATAGGAGAATGGCCCCTTGGGAAAATTCCACGGACATCTCTCTTTCTCTTTCTCTCCCTGTCTCTGTCTTTCCCTCCCTGTCTCTCTCTCTCTCTCTCTCTCCCCGCCTCCCAGTCTCTCCCTCCCTGTATCTCTCTCTCTCTCTCTCTCTCTCTCTGAAATAGAACAGAGCTACAGTGTATTGCTGTGCCAGGTTCCTAGGACGACATTTGCCCTTTGCTATTTATCCCTGTATCCTTGAGGTCGCCCGCGGCAATCAGCTTATATTTGACATGGGCTTTAAATGGCTGCATCAGCAGACAGATAATCAGAAAGATAAAGAGGAGCATCTTCCATGCCAACCAGGAGGGTGGGGTGGCGTGTGAGTGGCAGAGGGGTGGGGTGGGTGGAGGTGGGCGGAGTGAGGGGGGGGGGGGGTGTATATATGTAGCAAAGGGAGGCCCGCGGGCACTCTGTCTCCCGCGGTACTGTGCCACACAGTTCCAGTCTCTGCTAGCGACACCCTCAGTTCCCCACCTCCACCAGCACGACAGACACACAGCAGCAGCCATGGCCTTCAACGGAACCTGGAAGGTCGACCGCAACGAGAACTACGACAAGTTCATGGAGCAGATGGGTGAGTGACTGGCGGATGGGTGGGACTCTGCGTGCGTGTGGGCGCACGCATGTCGGTGCGTTTCATAGATGGAGACGAGACGCGTTTCCATGATACTTGATCTATTTTATTGTTCCTAAGGCCCCAGGTTTGACGAATAAACCACGATAAAAACGTATTGACTGACAGATAGTGAAAAGCTGCTTTCAAGTTTATTTTTAGAGGTTACATGTGTGAGGGCATCTCTGGGTGAGCTGGTTGGAACAGCACTGTGCTTTATGGACCGGCAGTAATAATAGCTGTTGCCATTTTAAGAGCTTGTCAACAAACACTTGCTTGCTCAGAGCACAGACATGTTTATTACCTGGAAAGCCCGCTGGAAAATACACTGTGTACTTATCACTCAAGAGCAGTCATACCTCCAGGGATATCCTTTAATAAAAGGCTACTGCAAGAAAATATATGTTTTAAGCAATTTAATAGCGTGAAATCCAGACGACATCAACACGACAAGCATATTGTGGAGGATGTGTATCAACATTATACAGTAACTGAATATGAAAATGAACTTGCTCACCTGTTGTTGATGTGGTTTCCCACCAGGCATCAACATCATGAAGAGGAAACTAGCAGAGCACGACAACTTGAAGATCACCATCGAGCAGACTGGAGACAAGTTCCACGTCAAAGAGTCCAGCACCTTCCGCACAAAAGAAATCGACTTCACCCTGGGCGTCCAGTTTGACTATGCACTGGCCGACGGCACTGAAGTGACAGTAAGTGTCATTCTGGGAGAGCACAGTAATACACAAATATATGACATATATTGCGTGCATTGCACCCATACAGGGATCCAACTCCTTCGTGACATCATCACTGATATAAGTTACTGAAAAAGTGGACAGAGATAAAGTGTTTTACCTGATTCTCTTGAAATACACCTGTCTTATCTACTGTGCTGGACATGTTGTACAAGGACAAGTTGGCACGGAGCCATAAAAATAAGTTCAACTTTGTGTGAACGTGTGTTCACAAAGGCAACACACGGCGCAGAGGAGCACAGAGTTCCCACCAATGACCTCCTGAGTATCAGTAGCGTTAACACTACAATATCAAAAACGTACACCATGTATATCTTTATCAAACTTGCCCCTGCGCTCACTGTTTGTCCTCCCCCTCAGGGCGCTTGGGGGATGGAGGGCGAGATGCTGAAAGGCCAGTTCACCAGGAAAGACAACAACAAGGTGTTGACCACCACGAGGACGCTGGTGGGGGAGGAACTGGTGCAGGTCAGTGTGTCATCATTAGTGTGTCATCAGCATGACCTCACATCCTGGGGACAGAAGCGTCTGGTGGACAGGGTAGATCACTGTCAGCGTGGGTTTGGTCGCTCGTACAGAGCTGCCTTGCTAAAGGATTCACCCCCCAGGAGGGCAGGGCCAGTGTGACTAGAAGCTTGGACCCCCTTGTGACCCCCCTAAAAGTAGAGTGTAAATAATAACAACAATCATGTTTAATACTGGCCCCTCTAACAGACCAACTGGTCCCAGCCTGTGAAGCAACTACAGTGAACCTCAGTAGCGGAGGACCCAAGATCAAGCTTTGAAATCCGTTCATATTTTTTTTATATTTATTTAACACTCATCTTTTTCTCAGAGCTTCAACTATGATGGAGTGGATGCCAAGAGGATTTTTAAGAAGGCATAACGGCAACTCCAGGGGAAAATTCACGTCATAAATCTTTATGTACTTTCATTTTTTCTAACCCTTTCACTAGATTACTTTATGACAGGTTAAAAGCTAAATCAAGTTCAAAGTTCAAATGGTGGGTGACTCTTCAAATACCTCTGAGAGTTCACTCCCAATATACATGATGAATCAGAGCTGTTTTGTTGCAGTGGCCAATTAAATTTAATTACATATCAGAGTGAGTTTAGAAAGCAGGGAACATTATTTGGATGGTTGTACAAGTAAGCCTTAGAACAATCCGGACAGCGCTCCATTGTCCCCCGTACTGTACGTCAACCATAGTACTTGATATAAATTTTTACCTAACATGTTTATAACACATTTTAGCCTTCATATTGTACTAAAAGTTTTAGTTTGTATATTTGGTCTTGCAGAATAAAGGTGTTTTTCAAGTTGCAGTGTATTTTGTATTTTACATTGTTGCATGTCTAGCGTCTTCCTACATATTTTCCCACACATTGACTAAAACAAAAGTTTCTTCTACCCAACTTTTGTTGTGATTGATGTCTTGTGAGGAAACAACAGCTACCTTTTCCATACTTAGCTTTTTGAATGTACTTTCAAACCTCTACCCATCAAATAACGTAACCTACAATGGGAAGTGTACATTGTTGAAAAAGTTGTCTACAAATGTTATCAGTTAATTTTTTATTGCTATCATAGTTTGTTTAACAGCTGCTATAAAAAATAAATCAACTCAATAATTGTCTAGAACCAGCATAGATGACACTGGTCTGAAACATCATAATAAAACCACAACATCAAATCAAACTGTAAAGTTTAATAAAAGGTTAATTTGAGAAATAATTCATACTACAGAATTCTACAAATGTTAGAGTGCCCCTTTAACTGCGATTGTTGTAAAAGGGTTTGCAGTTACTCGCTCGTAAAGTGATCACATGAGGACGGTGAGGACAATGACTGCACTGACAAAGTCATGCGCTGGTTGGGTCACTGAACTCTTTGCTACGGTCTACAAGTCACATGGTAATGCTGTTGTTATTTGTTGCTTTTGTTCATTTGTCTTTTGTTGGTAGCTTTGGACACATTTTCATGCCGAGAAAATGTTTTACTGTAATAGTTGTGCTACCACCAAGGGAAGTGTCCTGCATAGTGCACTAACCCTCATTGTCCACTAGATGGCAACATAGGTTTACAAGTCTTGCATGAGGCAATCCACTATCCATACCGTGTTTCTAAATTGAAGATGATGCGTCTACCTCAACTATGGAGAGTAGTGCTTTGTTGTTTCCTCCATTTTATTCCGTTTATGTTTATAAGTGCATGGACCTCAACAATTACAGCCTGTCAAGCACAATGTGAGTCAATATTAGATCGTGATTTGACCTGCGAACTCCTAAGAAAACAAATAGCTAAATGTATAAAATAAAATAAAATGCTATCCATAAAAATGACAACTACGCACAAAGCCGAACGACAGAGAGCACTAGTTTGAAGGCCATTCTTCTCTATAGCTGCAGCCTGAGGTAAGAGCCCGGTAAAGACCCCCTGCCGGGCCCCGCTAGCTGCTTGTAGAGCAGGGGAGGGAGTACCCCGCCGTATCCCCGGCTAAACTGGGATGGGCTGGTCCTCTTTGAAAGCCGTGTAGGACCTAACCCACTCTGATGGAAAGACCTGGTCCGGGGAGACAGGATCTCTGAGTGGTTATATCTTGTTATAACGATGAGAAAAGAGCCGTATAGTACGTATGTGGTACGTACGTACCACCGTATGTGGTATGATTGCTGTCTATGGTTTGATGATTAAAAACATTTGGAAAAAACAATGACATTTAGGCCTGCAGACTATTACTGCAGTCAACAAAAGTGTTTTAGCTACATATTTATTTGAAAGGAATTTCAAATACATTTTTATATATTGAAAGTTATATGTAGGTTTACTACTACCCATAACAGCTTATGTTACTAGGCCTATGCATGTCAACACACTAAATCATGCATACTGTACGAGACAGTACTGCCATTTTTACATAAGCAAGTAGGTGGCGCTAGCAAGCTCAAAATGATTTGCGAGCTTGAAGCTTGAAGCACTGCAGCGCTGAAACTTCCAACTATATTAGAATGGCCTCCTCTTCCATGTAACATCAGATGATTTCACTTCAAAGTGAGCAGAGGGAGAAGAGACGTCTCCGCTGTGCTCCACTGCATTGCAACATACCTTTCTAGATTGCAACTTGTACCAAAGTCTTAATTGCTAGGTTGTAGCTAGATTTTGGACATTGTGTGCGTCTGTGAAGGAGTGTTCCTCACCCTGCCTATATATACACACACATATATACACACCCTTCCCATGTCCTGACTGGTTTATCTCCATTATAAAGCCCTGGGACACAAAACAGACCATAATACCAATAAATCAGCGAGAATGAGGAGAGAGGTGGTGAGATTCCTCAGTGTTTTGGTTGCTATGAGACCGAGGGCGTAGGGGCCGTCCCTTGGGAGATCAAGCCCATGGTGGGAGAGGGGAAAAGAGACGGAAAGGAGGGTGGGGGGGCGTAGAGGAGGGGAAAAAAGAAACGGAGGGGAGGAAAAGGGGAAGAAAGGGAGGGCGAGAAACAGATAGTGAGGGGGGAGGAAACACCGGAGAGCAGGAGGGGTGGAGGAGAGGAGGGTAGGGGAGGAGAGGAGGAAGGGTGGAGGAAAGGAGGGGTGGATGAGTTGAGGGGTAGAGGAGGGGAGGGGGGGAGGAAGAGGAGGAGAAGGGTGGAGAGGAGGAATGGTAAGGTGGAGAACGGCAGACCAAGAGCGACCGAGGAGGATTTGAGGAACAAAAACACCCACCCCAAAAATCCCCTGACTCATTTCAGCCCCCTCATCTGATTTAGGAGTGATCCTAGCGGACACTAAGACCCATCAGGGGGTGTCAGGCGCTCGCTAATCCTTTCCAGGAAAGAAATCCTCTGCCGCTGTTTAGACAATGACTGAGCAGTACAGCAAGCGGCAACACACGCAGCCGAACGACGAGTCAGTTATGAAGTGTTGTTGGACATGGACCGGTGATGAGGGAATGCCAAGTCCACAGGCTGTGTTGAGTCATGGTGTTTTCCTGTCATTCAGTAGCAGGAGACCGCTGGTTAGCTTTGAAATGGCGGCCGCTTGTGTATAGTCTAGCTACATGTTAACATGGTCATGGGGTATAAACCGTAAGGCTAAAATAATCCCCCTCGTCAATCAAAAGTCAGTCAAAGTTGTGTGATATGTTTCATTGTACATGTCCTGGTTGTCAAGTGACAGTAAGTACAGTATCACACAGTATTACAGGAAGAAAACAATAAGACAGAGCCAAATAACACTGCAGGAATTCCCCAATCACCAGGGCTGATAGTGAACTCATGACGTAACCACACAGAGGAGACGCTAGATTGACAATCCAATTTTAGCTGTGCAACAACACCAGCATTCTCCAGTCGTCTACTCATTTCAGGCCTCCCGTCTTCCAAACAAAGGCTGGTTTTGAAGTCGGAGGCAGGCTGCAGCTGGAGTGAGTGGGAAGCCGGGGCTGAGGGGAGCGAGGTGACAACGACATGTCTTAAATGCACTTGTCAAAAGGGAGCAACGCCATTATGATGTGTAGCTAGCTCTAGGCTGGCTGGGTATGTGAGGCAGGCACACGCACTCATGTGGTTTACACCCGCCATGTTACACCCAGCCCCCACTGTGCAGCATAGCAGTGTGTGAAGGCCCTAGAGGGGGGTGTGTGTGTGTGCGTGTGTGTGTGCATCACATGATTTCGTGCCACAAGCCACATGCACAATTCTGGCAATGATGACCTGTCCAGTGTGTGTGTGTGTCTGTGACAGAGAGAGAGACAGAGAGAGAGAAAGAGCGAGAGAGAGAGCTAGAGAGAGAGAATAAGGAGAGAAAAGAGAGTCTAAATGGGCTCCGGCTCCCTCTCCCCTGTGTGACCAGCTCCAGGGACAGGTGCTTCTATTCTTGAAGAGGGCAGAGAGAGGCCAACAGCTCCCCAGGTGCCCCACATCACCATGGGCAACCGCACCCTGCTACTGGCTGTTCCTCAGGCCGAGCTGCAGGAGGGGACAACAGGCCTTGGAGAGGTATCACGTTTTCCACCACCACTATTCCCCAAATGAGTATTCAAATGTCAAATTAGGCTCGAAATATAGCATGTTATCCTGTCATCTTTTTCAGATCCACTTCCAAGTGAATTGATAGCTCACATAAGACTAAGCTAGAGTGAACAGTTGTGAAAATGAGGACCAGAACCAGATGAAACTGATTAGGAGGAGTTATTTGGATGTGAAAGTGTATGTCCCTTAGATCATGACACAAGACAACGGGATGATAACGTCAATCTTTAATGGCAGATGCCCAGAAATGTCTTCATTTACATTTTTTTCTTCTTCATAAAAACGTCTCTCTTTTTGATCTTTTTTTGGGGTTCTAACAAAACATCTCAAACCCACCCCTGCAACTCACGGAAATAATATATTTTTCTCCTCACAGCGGTGTAATATATAAATATCAACATTATGCATTGAAAAGGGATAAAGAAAAATGGACATGCCATGAGAACATGCACAAAACACACAATAACACCAACAGTAGATTAAAGACAACAATCATAAGAGAATACCATTGTTCCACAAAAGGATCATTTCAACTCACATTTTATGTCTCATCAGTTGACACTAGGGTGGTAATTCTTTCATGTGATTTGAATATTTTTTTAATGCTATCATGGGGGTTTCACAGTGAAATTACTTATAAAACAGTATTCAATATTCATATATACTCTTATAATGTTTCAATCATGAAAACAAGCACAGAACCAATAGCTCTCACACAATTCTAGAAGAGAGTTGCTAGCATGATGTATTAATTACACGACCGGCATCCTAGAATAATCCAGAATTGATTGTTGCTGTCGACTCATCAATGTCACTATTGGTTCAAACACTGACAAAGCGAATGTTGAGTTGTGTGTGCTGAAAATAACATTTCTACATGAAATATGAAATGATGCTGGATCATATTCACGTTGAAAAAGGGACACAACAACATGCCAGTCTGACACATTCAAGCATCATGTCTTAGCAGGTTTTCATGTGGTTGACACACCTTGATATTCCTGACTCAGTCATTGGGAAGGAAGTGGAAACACAGGACGCCATATTTTGCATTTCCACAAACAAATGCGGCTTTTAGACCAACCAAATGTTTCAAAAATCGGATATATCACATCCATGAATTATTGCAGGCCTACACCGAGCATCCAAAAGGCAAGATATGACATATGAAACATCACTTCTCACTCCACTCACAGGTAGAAATACAAAAATGTACAAAAACCAGGGGTTGAGTCACCTTTTCCCTAAAAATAGACGAGACAGCACATGAAAAGCTGTTCTTTTCAGGAGTTGTGATACTCTTTGGAGTGACACCAGGAGAGGCAGGCAGCAAAATAATGGCACACTTCACGAGGAGATATCTGAAGGATATCAGAAGTACAAAGCAGTCAAACTAGCCTAGTTAGCTATCCAGTGTTAAAAAAGTATGCCTTTGGTCTGTTATTACAGTATACTGTGCCTTCTGCCAGGTATACAGTGTACTTAAAAACATTACTTGATTTCCTTTAGCAGGGACTGTTCATATGTTTTACAACCTTGCATTATCTGCATGAGGTCTACAGTTCACCTGTACCAGGAAGGACTCATACCATCTTTTGTTACAGACTAAAACGAATCAAATAAAGCCACTCTGGATTAATCTTATCATGGGTTATGTTGAAACCTAGGAAGAAGTTGGGTACGGTATGTCAGAGGTGCGCTGGAACAACAGCCTGCATCTCAACAGCCATCTGAACTGGGCTAAAATGGCTGCTGTTTGGTGTTCTAAGTACCATATCAATACCGATTCAATACCAATTTACCCAGCACCAATAAAATGCAAAGAACGTCAGTTTTTTTTAACTAGTAGAACAAGACAAAGAACACAAATGTTTGGCATCATGAGACAATGCTTATGCTGATGAATATATTGTAGGTCAACTCAAATACACAAGGCCAAAGCAAATCCTAACAAAACAAAGAAAGATTTGCAAAGTGAAAGAACTGTTCTTGGTACAACAGTTACAGTACCCATTATTCTAAAGAGAAAAGGTAAGAAAAGATTTTGTTGTTTTCAAACCGGTTTCTCTCACACAAAAGTAACCAATCAAACTGAACCATTGCAAACATTGTCTTGATTACAAAAATACTTTTTTGTTTTTCTTTAAAATATCTAAAAATGTACAGCATTGCCATTTTTTTATTTATTGTAATTTTTTTGGCAAGTCATGCTTAATCGTGTATGTAATCATAATAACATTAATATTAATAGTATACAGAATAGTAATAATTATAATCATTATTATAATATAACATGGCGGCACTTTGCTCCCATTCAGATACACAAGCTAAGAACCCTGGCAAACCTTCAAAGACCTTCACTCCAACTGCAAGCTTCGCCCTTCAGAATGCAAAGCAATGCTCAGCCTATTCCCCCAAGGCTTGTGCTAATTACATCAAAGTTTTCGTCAACGTCAGTGGAGCTTCGTGTCAGGCTATTTCAACCTATTTCAAAGGTATACCATAAGGTAGCGTGTATACAATTTGCAACCAAAGTGTCACCAGTTGTTCTTGAGTATGTAACAGTATAAAATGGCGGGAAGGGGAGGGGGGGTTCGATGTGTGATGGAGGCTGGGGTTCTTGGTTGTTCTGAGGCCCATGAGGTAGCTGCTGCTTCTGAGAGAGAGAGAGACAAAGAGAGAGAGAGAGAGAGAGAGAGAGAGAGAGAGAGAGAGAGAGAGAGAGAGAGAGAGAAAGAAAGAAAGAAAGAAAGAAAGAAAGAAAGAAAGAAAGAAAGAAAGAGAGAAAGAGAGAGAGAGAGAGGGGTTGAGTGAGGGAGAGAGAGGGAGGGAGAGTTGTATAGAGAGATAAAGTGAGAGGGAAATGTTACCTTGACTACAGCACCCAAGCCACAACCAGACTAATGAAAACACAAGAGACTAATAACCATAGGACCACACACATACAGAGTTTCTTATCTCTGTGGCTCACTCTCCAAGGCATAACAGTCTGACCACACGCACGCATGCTCACACTGGCTTCCACTTACTTTCGTCCCACTAATATCTCATTCTGGGACAAAAAAAACAAGAAATACGCCCTGCAAAAAGGAAAACACACACTGGAAAATGGACACAGTTTCACGTTTCTGGGCTTTCAAGTTGATTTCGCAAGATATCTTTGGCACTGCGTTATTGTTTCTGAAAACCTTCCTTCGCTCTCAACAGCTTTTTCCACCACTTGACACTTTCAAATCAAACTCTCGGGGCCGATCGGACGGCAGCGACCAGGACCTAGGTGTGATTTGCAGATCCAGGCCTCTGCCTGTTGCGATCAGGGGGTGCGAAAACCGCTGAGCGTTGGACCGTGAAACTCACCGGCGGTCCATTGCGTGGCACACGGGGTCAGGAGAAGTCCTGGTTGGACAAGAGAACCGCGGGGCAGCGCCGTCATGGACGACCATGGCCACCATCACACATCAGGAACCTGTTAACACAAGCGGAGCAGAAGCATTCCAGTTGAGAGGGCTTTGTCGTTGATGGTTCTGATGAGTTCCTGCCGTGGCGGTTTATGACGTTGATAAGAGTATGAAGTACAAGAAGGACAACAGCGAGAGGTGCATTCAGTAAACATACACTTTATTCTTGAACTGACTGATTGAAATCGCAAATTTGCATCACGTGACCTGATGGTGTCCCGTTAACGCGGCCCGTTTTGGGCTGTTCGAACCCCCCTGCGTCTTCAACAGGAACCTAAACTCCCAGAGCTCTTCGAATCTAAGATGCGTTTCCCAACCCTTCATAAGTTCGACACGTCCCATGGGACCACGCTGGAGTCGAATTAATGGAGAACTTCCTGTTCTCTTCCCAAAACACACAAACCCCTGACCCAACCACCCCATACCGCCGACTTATAGAGCCCCCCCCCCCCCCCCCCCCCCCCCCCCCAATGAGAAAGGTCAACTCCTCAGACCCACAGATGTTTAGCCAGAAATAGACGGCCGGTCGGCAACAATCGTGACGGGAGTCCCTCTGTGGCAATAAACAATCACAAAAATCAACATGTCCGGCTGACTGAGAGACAGGGGCAAGGTCACATGCTTTCAACATGGCTGGCCTGGCTAATGCCTGTTATGTGCTCAATCAGGGGTGGGAGAATCGAAGCGTAGCGCAATGGCAAATGCTGCCCCCCTCCCCCCCCCCCCCCAACACACACACACACACATTCTTATAGACCTGTATTTGTTCAGGCTGAAGAGCCCAGGTTAAAAGAGTGGGTTTATCATTGAACACGTCCATGCGGGTTACTGGCCCACGGTTTAATGTGTTACTTCCTCCAACTTGACACAGGTGCAGAAAGCAAGGTTGTCAAACATGTTTTCTGTTTGACAACGGCGAATGTCTGGATTTCTCATGAACATTCCCTTTGTCCAGCCCTTATCCAGTTTCTATGGCACAACCATTTATCATTAGTCTTGTAAATGGATAATTCGGGGTTTGATCTCAGGTTAGACACTAGAAACAAGAGGCTACTGGCTACCAGGGCACATCTCATCTCAAGCACCATGCTTCACCCTTCATGTGAAGCGTGAAGCCTTAACCAAAAGAAATCCCTACATTCATCTGTACGGGCCTAAATGCAGTTCCTCAAACAGGACCTTCTGCCCCTGTTAGACGTCTACCTGTGTTCCGGGGCCATGAAAAAGGAGGCCAAAGCCTTCTAAGCTGACGAAAAGCCTTTAGGCCCAGACCCTGTTTCTCACATACCAGCACAGCTACCAGGACGGTCGGTGATGAAAGCAGCTGTTGACGTGCATCAAGCTCCTGAAACAAGAGCACAGCGACAGAGAGAGAGTGTGTGTACGCGTGCGGTGTGGTTGCACGCATTCATGTGCAAGTGTCCGTGTGTGCCGTGGAACTGAGCGCGTGCGTTGGCCTGTAAGACGGCGCGCATGTCGTGAGTGTGTGACGGCTCGTGTGTGAGGGAACAAGAGAAGGTTGGAGAAGAATGGTGTGTGTGTTTGTGTGTGTGCGTGTGTGTGGATGTTCATTGTTTGGGGTTAGGGTGGGGTGCTGTTGGGGGGGGGGGTTGGATGAAGGCCCACTTCCTTATTAAAGGGGCCTCAGCAGGGGTCAGTCCCCCACTGCCTGCTGGGAGCTACTCAGAAGTTCAACAGGAACTGCAGGGTTTGTCAGGCTATTGGCCAATAAGCCCCTTTGGGCAGGCAGCCAGGGTGTACATAGACACACACACACCTACACACACCTACACACACCTCCACGCACACACGTCATTATTCACTCATACTCTCACGCATACATGCACGCACACACACACACACCACTACCCAATGATGTCTTGTCTCATGTGAAAACATTATGGTCTTTACAGTTCCCAGATATCATTGTCAAGTATTTGGTCAACTGTAGCTTTGACCGTGTGTTGTTGAGAATGTTAGCAAATAGGAAAAAACTCATGAAGATTTAGCTTTTTGAAATGAAAGGGGGAAACGAACAGCCTGCAAACATTCAGCCCACGGAGTACAGACAAAAAGAGCTTGTGCTGAAATATCCTGAGCAAGAAAGCCCTGCTAGTCTTCAAAGAGCAAAACAAGCCACCAGCACTCAGTTTCATAACCTGGTTGAACTGCAATGTGGCGTCGTCGGTATGTGGACGTTTATCATCTGAGGGCTTGGGGCAGGGTGCCGGTTAATAACACTTATTAGCAGCCATAACTGATTGCCGCAACTGCATTCATCATAGCCGTGAATGACTGGGTCCAGCCCAGTGTTTCATGCACCACAGCCTGCCCACACGGTCTTTCACGGTTACGCTTCAAGCCGCACGGCACAGCCTCAACACGGCGTCGAACACCCGAGACGACGACAAGTGAACTGCAAACCTCTCGTGTCGTACTCCACAAACATCAAACAAAGTTACGGAGGTTCAACAGATTCCTCATCGACAAGGACTCTTTCATGCAGCTCCAAGTATCACAATGTCACAATGCTCTCAGTAGACCTTCTCCACAAGTTCCACTATGAGTTCCGCACCCTGCGTGTCCTCAAGTAAAGCCCTGGCTGACTGGAAAGTTCGTCAACAAAAATACACCGCAAACGTGCTTTCCCTCGGAGGGAAACGATCCGCGTTTACGACGGTCTGTGTCCATTTACCGTAATTGGCCGGTAAAGGGCAGGACCATGGAGGGGTCAGTGCCAGTCTGCCTAGCGTTACCCCGGGCACAGCTGAAAAGGGCATGGCTAAACAAAGCCTCCGCCTCTAACGAAGTTACCCATCTGTCCCCGGCGTCACAGGCGACATAGGAAATGGATGGCATTACGTTTTTACAATGGGACAATAACGGACACTAAGCTCCTGTCTTAGGATGCCTGGGGACATGTGTTACCCTTGTGGGTGGGTGTAGGGGAGACTGTTTGGGGGTGGAGAGGGTGTATCATTGGGGGAGGTGGGGGGTTGGGTGGCCAGCCCAGGGCTCGTATCCCACAGCATCGCTTCGACCCCGCTCATCTGCAAGATCAGCAGGATGTTGTTCCATCGGGGGGGGGAGTTAATATCCACCCGAGGGAGGGGGGGAGGCTGGGGAGGGCGCGACCATATTAACCACTTCCTCTCAGGGTGGGGCTGGATAATCACTCAACCCCTCCCCTTGTCCGCTCCCTTTCTCCTCCACACTTCCCCGAGGGGGGAAAAAACAGAAAAAACCTCAGAAGAAGAAGAGATCAAATGCTCCAAAACATTGTATTTATAGTCATTTCTCAGTCTCTTTGTCAGACTGGAAATAGCCCTGTGCCTGTGAGCTGGGCTGGGAAGGACGCTGTGTATGGGAGAGAGGGGGGGGGGGGGGGCAGCCCAGTCGGCCTAGCACCAATCAACAGCTATGTGAACGGAGTCCCCCCTCTCTTTGGTCAGCCTCCCTCCCTCCCTGGGGGGTCTGGGGAACATGTCTCTTCCTGTCCTGAGACTGTGGAGCGAAGGAGGGGGTTCGGTGACTGTGTGACTGGCGCCGAGTGGGTTCACACACACACACACACACTACACGCCCCCACGACACATGTGCAGATGAATACACTCACACATAAGCTCTCACACACACAGATAACACATCACATTCGTTGCGGGGGGTGATTTTCCAAGCTTGGTGGTTTGGTGGCTCTTTCCTGTGAAACTCTCTTGTTGTGACGGAGAGAGCACAGCACATGTTATAAACCTGCAACAGTTCTAGATGACTGTCCTTTGTCTACAGTCACCTCCAACAGATAAGCTGTGACACCAAAAAGGGACCGACTTAAAAACCCTAAGTCCTAATGAGTAAGGAACAATCTTCCGTTACTGCACATACAGTAACTCCTAGCTTCGCTAACATCAAAAAAGCTACTTTCCCTTAACTTTGTTGCTTCCAAAGTTAGGTTATTCCGCTCCAGAGTAAACATGTAATATCTAATGGGTCAGGATGTCATCTCAGACAGGTGTGACAGGTACCACACACACACCACACACAGAGATCTGTGTAAGAGTTTCAGTTGCCTCTCTCTCTCTGCAGCATCCCGGTATTAAATCGTAGCCCCCAGAGCTAGTTGTGTATTCTGTTTGAATCCCCCGCCTTTGATGCACCCGCTCTCGGAAAGAGAAAACGCACCCCACGTGACATCAAATGAGAGAGAGGCGCTCGCCGCACCATGTGACCTGGGAGGCGAGAAAATAGCGGCGATCCCTTTAAAAGACCCTTTCATCTCGCCCATTGACTGGCGAGATAGGGGGCCTTCGTTGTATTTTTTTACAGGGGTCCCAGTTCCCTGGATCAATTTGTGTTTGCGTTCCTCTGTTTTTGCTTCTCAGCCGCATGCACAGGCGTTGTGTCTAGACAGGGATGACTGATGGGTGATTTCTTGTGATGCAGGACGTTTATGGCGTGGGCACGTTGTGGATGTTAAATACTGGTGTACTGGGTGTGAGTATGAGGTTGTTGCCTACTGTCAATTCAGCAAGGCCCCCCCCCCCCCCGCCCCCCTTCCTCGTCCCCGTGACAACCCTCCACCCACCCTCCCGCCTCGCTGGGGCACGTGGGAAGGCCTCACGTGTGTCCAGTGCTGCGTTGGCCTGCGTGTCACGTAGAGCACGCCCGTGTTGAATACCTGAGTGGGCTTTCATGACGCGGGAAAAAGTGCATGCTGATCTTCTGCTTTTGCTCCGGTGAGGATTTGTTTTGCTGCCGTGCTACCGAACTTGCGTGTGAGGGGGTTCTTACGGTGCGTTCCTCCTAACAAGTGTTGGGAACGTTTTAGATCTGTTTATGTCAAACGTCCTAACATTTACTCACGCACTTTCAAGGTCTGGCACTGTATAACAAACACTAGTGTACCAGACTGTGTGTGTATGTGCGTGTGTGTGTGTATGCTTGTCATTACTCACACATACTTCAGCAGAACTGCCTGGACTTCCATCCCTGAGGAGCTCCGTCTGCAGGTGGGAGCCAGCGAATCTGAACACACACACAGACACACACACAATTACACACCACACACATACATCATGCCCTACAGATTTTAATCTCACATTGTTTATTTCATATCAGTTCAGAAGTCGGATTATTCTAGTTCCGCTATTCCACTCAGCATTAATTTCCACACCTGATTCACAGTCTGACTCACTAGGGAATCACTGGAATCCCTGCACTTTTCACCCTTATTGAAAATAGTTATATGCATGTGTGTGAGAGTGTGTGTGTGACAGTGTGTGTGTGTGTGTGTGTGTGTGTGTGTGTCTGCACACCAAAAAACGAATAGCCTAATAAGCACTTTCAGCCCCAACCCCAACCTCCTAGTTAATATTCATTCATCCTAGTAAATGTATCTGAAGAACCTCAGGGCCTTACATTCTATATTACAGTGGAAAACACAGTCCATGGAAATGTGTGTGGCATTTGTTTATCCTTCTGGCTACAAGTATTCGAGATTTAAAGATATGTTTAAATGGGAGGTTATTGTAAAAGAAAAGGCATTAAAACACGTGTGAGAATCCGAGTGCACCTATAATAACTGGGAAGTCGAACGAGACAATCATCAATTAGCATGTCAGAAAACACAAAAGCTACCAAACAGATCTCATGAGAGCGCCTCAAAATCAAGATTCATGAGAATTTCAGCTAATCGATAGTGAACTCCGATGTGAACTCTACTGAAGCGCTAGATGGATTAGAGGGGGAACTACATAATTGGGTCATGGTTGCATGGAGATTAAACAGGTGATACTCCAACGAATGATGCAAACATTTCCCGATGGGGTTTTTATTTAGGCAAATATACAGCCTCGATAATGCCAAACTATTCCGTTGTGATACCGTCTGCATTACCAACCATAAAACAAAGAAGAAGAAAAAGAACATTTGGAGGATGCCTTTGAACCAGGGAATAACCGGTCCAAGTCCCTGAGACGTGACCAGCTGTGTGCGACCTATGTCACAGCACACCTGTCGTAAACACCTCGTAACCTCCCACGAGTCAACTCGGGGGGGGGGGGGGGCAAAGAATGAAGCAGAGGTATGAAAGGAGGTGGTGGAAGTGTCGAGTTCTACAGTTCAGGCGGTGGGGGGTGGTTGGGGGGGCGTGGTGAGGGGTGGGGGGTGATGGGGGGGGGGGGGGGGCGTTACCTGAGCGTGGAGCGAGGAGGGGTAGGTGAAAGCTGGCGGAAGGGCTGGCGACAGCTCAGCCGGGTAGAGCGGGTATGACGCCCACACGTCTGGGCTGCTGGGGTATAGAGCAGGCACTGTGAGCTCATCTGTGGAGACAAGAAGAGTAGGGAGGCCTGGTGAGGAGGGTGGAGCGGGTGGGGAGGAGGAGGGGGGGGGTGCACAGAGAGACAGGGAGGAAGGAGAGGTACAGGTGCATTGTGGGACGTGTCTCATTTCGTCTCATTGTGGCTTCCTCCTCGCTGTCGTTACTTCGAAATCACGTTCGGACCGTGCCAAGACTGTAGACGTGGAAAAAATCTGAAAGCCAGGTTTTTTGCCACGCTCCACAACACCTTCATTTGGAGACGTTAAGGGGGAAGAAGCTACTGAAAGACACTGTGAGGCTCCAGGAAGTGAGAAACAGAGTGGAGGTGAGAGTGTGAACGGCGAGAGGGTAGAGAAGAAACATGGTGGCAAAGTTGTTTAGGGGAGACAGTGAAAAATCACAGACAAGCTGAGAACGCAAGTTACGGATGAAAAAGTGATCCGGTTTTGGAGTAAAAAAACGTACCAAGACAACACATGCTTTATTCAAATTGAAGGAATGAACACACACACACACATTCTCAGTTTAAAAGCTACATAAACACATCCGAGGGGCAAAAGTCACGTTGAAATGTAAACCATCGGGGGAAACATGTGCTTGACGGTGTATATACATGATATATGTGTACAGGGAACAGCACTGCTAAGGAAACTGTTTTTTTTGTCTCTCAAAGATCAGATAAATTGGCTGATTTAAACAACCTCTTATCACAAAATTACAGCCATTTTTCTTGCACTCATTACGTCATGGCACTCATTAATCGTTTCCTTCCATTTTCCACAAGGGCCAGACTACCCCCCCACCCCCACCCCACCCCACTCGTTAACAGATCTCTGATAAGAGGGTGTTTGGTCATTCAATAAAAATGTAGCCAGGGCAGAAGGCCGACGTTTAGCTATCGATGCCTGCCCTGACTGCATTTGAAAACGTTGACCGAATATTTAGCAAAATGTTAAACAAAGTGAAGAGCAACAGCAACGCATTCCAAGCCGAGGCGTGATTCTGACCAGGACTTACTGACATGTTTGAATTCTCAGGAGCGATGGGTGTAACTTAGACATTATTTACTTTGAAGAAAGATGGTTGACCATTGGATCACTGCTTTTTTGTTGTTTTGTAATGGGTGATTTTAATGTGGGAATATGTGTTGAGTTTAGGGTTTGACCAAAAGAAGCTAAGTGATGTGTTCTAAATTTAACCACGGCTATATGTGCACACTGGGAATTGAAGGAGACTTTATATCATTAGTCCTCGGGTCTCCAAATGTTTCCATATCTGTGAATGGTACAGGAAACCAAACCTGATAGACCAAGTCAGTCTGTAGCAGGAAGCAAGCCTGAAATTGCTTAAACAACACAGTGACACTCTCTCCAGTATGCAGCGACCCCATCCAAATGTTTCACCATAAGTCACAGTGCTGGTTCCCTGCAGAAAGGGATTTTCACACCTGTGCTAGAGTTGCTCCAGATAGGCACACGAGCAGACAGATGGAAAGAGAGAGAGTGAGAAAGAGAGAGAGGCAGGAGAGAGAGGGAGACAGGGAGAGTGAGACACAGAGAGAGTGAGACACAGAGAGAGAGACCAAGAGAGACCGAGAGAGACAGACAGACAGACAGACAGACAGAGACAGAAAGAGAGACAGAGAGAGAACGAGACAGACAGAGAGAGAGAGAGAGAGAGAGAGAGAGAGAGAGGGAGAGAGAGGGAGAGTTAGAGGGAGAGGGAGAGGGAGAGAGAGAGAGAGAGAGAGAGAGAGAGAGAGAGAGAGAGAGAGAGAGAGACAGCAGCACTCACATGGGTCTCTGCTGATGAACTGTGGCCCAGGGCTCTGCTGGGAGGGAGGGGGGTTGGGAGTGCCAACCAGCTTGTTCTTGGCCATCTTGGTGTTGGCCTTGGCAAACTCCAGGCGCAAGGTCTGGGGAATCTCAGGGTCGAAGCGGACCCCCTGAGGTCAAAGGGAGAGGTGGGAGGAGTCAGCAAGGGAAAAAAAGGATGTCATGTTAGTCTGTTGTGGAAGATAAAACACAGGCCATCTTTGTGTCTTTTTTGTTTTTTGTCTAGAAATGACTGATCGTTTTTCTTGGTCTGTGTTAAGAAATAATTTAGGGGCAGTCCAGATGTCAACATCGGTCTATAAAATAGTTATGTAGCCAGGACCAGGACGAATCCAACCCCTGAGGGTTTCCAGACTGGATGATCTTGTCATGCAGGGTCTGTGGCATGTGGTGAGAGTGGTGACACTAACTGGTGATCGCGGCTCGTGAGTCTGGGACACACATTTGGCGACATGGAAAAATACTTGTCATCGCCAACTTGTCAGTGATCTCTGAATGCAACTTAATATCGTGACCTTGAACACCAAGGCACGTCAACATAACAAACCCTGGGAATTCTTTGGCTACCACCGCACATACACCTAGGCAACTAACACAATACTTGCACTGGCAAGTTCATTCATGCAATAGAATCTGTTATAATTAATATATATTTCAGATTTCCACTCAAACCAAAACATTCTCCTTCAATCTTTGCCCTAACATTGACTCGAAATACGGAATGCAGCAAAAACTATGGTTTTCTTCACAACATAACCAAACAAAGCAGAGTTTGTTTATGTTATGAATCAGCACTATTGCAAATTGTCACCAATGGCTGTAACCACCCTCACATCAACCCCCCCCACTGGATGAGGGAACCTTTTTTGTTCTTGGTCGAAAAGCAGCTGAAAATGCAGCCCACTTTCTTCCATGGCGAGCAACCTTTTGGGTTAGCTCGAGGTTTCTCCCAGCAGGAGAAGCAGAAAAAAGAGGGTGAGATTGCGGTTCTCATGAAGGCGAAGAATTAACTGGGATTGCCTCGGCTCACAGCCCTTGGAGCCTCCGCCAGTAGAAGCTAGTGAGGTATAATAAGATACAGGGTTATAATGAGGCTAGAGAACTGCTTTAATTTGAACTCAGGTGGGAGAGGTTTCAAGAGAAAGTTGATAGACTGACTCTCCATGCTTGAAATGGTTATTTTCATCCCTAAGGTGTTTTGATATGTTTGACATGTGGCAGCAGTGTATGGTAGAAGTCACAAGTGGAGCCAAAATGGAGTGTTGAATATTTGAACTGTCAGTCAAATTGTTTTTTTTCACGTTTTTTTTTCTCACTTTTTTTCTTATTTTTTTTTCTTTATTTTCTTTTCTTTATTTCTCTCTACCAGCCACTGCTGTCAGGATCTATTTAGCCAAGTTTATGGTAATTCAGAATCTTCCTTTGTCAAAATCTCACAAGAGAATATCACAACTGGTAGGTAAATGATAATGCCTCAAACACACACACACACACCAAGTCCTTCTCACTCTCCCATGTTTCACACACATGCACAGACTCAAACACACTCACGCAAGTACTCCCTCATTTATAACATGCAGATAGATTCATCAGATCTGGTTCCTTTCCATATCAACCCCAGGGACATCGTGCAGCTAGCAGGAGCCCTATTCAGTTCTCACGGTTTTAATTTGGAACACATACTGACATTGAATCTCATGCGATGATGATTGCAATCTCTATTCACTTTCCGCATTCCTTTGTTCAACAGAAATACAGATTTGCGAAAAATATGTGAAAATAGCTCAGCATTCGAAGTTGACAGGTTTCGTCCATAGCCTTGTTATTATATTGATCTATTTCCATTACAAAGAGGCAAACAAGTTCCAGAAAGATCAGAGCTGGAACACAGCTTCATATCCTACAGTAGCACAGAGACTGGAGAAAAAACAGAGATTTGACTGACGGTGATTTTTTGGGTTTGTTTACTAATTCACACATACATTTATTTTGCAAGTCTGACAAAAAAAAACATTCACAGAAATGAGTTTCCTGAACGTTCTGAGCCTGTCTGGCTCATCAAGGGCTTGTTGCAGCGAGGTCGGAAGCCTTTGTTTAAAATAAGTGAGATTAAACCCCAAATCCTCAATCAATGTGTAGTAGGAGTGCTAATTCTAAGTGATTGACCTTGTATGATCTGTAGGGACACTAAAGCTTGCGCTTTGTGTAGAATTTTTTGGGGCTCATTTGAAAACCTGACAGGAAAGTCTCACACAGATCTTGACATTGGGAGATTTTGGGAGAGTATATATCTGTTTGCTTTTCACTTTTAGTTATAAGAGGTGGAATACACAAAATTGGGGAACTCAAATAGTAGAACACTGTGTCCTCATATTAAACTACATCAACATCCATTCAATGTGTGGGGATTATACAAGTTCCTAAGTGAATATAAAGGCTCTAGGTATAAATACAGTGTTAGACTTTGGGTGCATGTAGGAACAGAGACAGACGAGACACCATCGGAAACGGTGTCTGAACCAGCCTGTTCTTGAACGCAGCGTGAGGAGTGCATGACACTTACGTTCAAGGCATTCTTCGCAGCCTCTGCCTCTGATCGACTGTCAAAGCTGACAAACCCCACCGGCTGGGGAGACAGGGAGACAGAACAAGAAGGAAAGAAACATGGTTTTAGGCAGTTTACTGACTCGGCACTTCTGTGTTGAGTGACAGAGACTTGCTTTTATTTTTGCCTTTCCCCATGCTAAAACCATGGTGACCGAGATAGATGGAAGCAAGAGAGAGAGAGAGAGAGCAAAAACACTCCAGGCCTGTATTGTGGAGTCCATCGACAGTTCAGAATCCAGGAGATGGTGCATGGCTTGCATATGCCCAAATACGGGCAACAGGGCAGTGGGAGAAAGAAAGAGAGGGAGGGGGAAAGAAAGAAAAATACACAGAGAATGGATAAGGGGGGAGACTGAGAAAGAGAAAGGGGAAACACATTTTAGTCAGGACAGAGCGCGTGAGAGAAAGTGAGGCAACGGAGGGAGTTCAATTGTGCAAGACCTTTCTAAACAGCCCTGTCAACTATCACAGCAGTGCAGCATGACGAGTGGTGGTTCAACGTTTCTTTTATCACATTCACACTTGTGTTACATGTTCAGTGACATCACCTTGGTCCAGGGCCCAATGCTTAGGTGAATGTGAGAAGTCCCCCACGTGATATGCAGGTTTGGAAGTGCTTTCCTCTAGCTAACAACAGAAAACTGCGTTTTGGCCCAAGACAAAAGAGACATGTTTTCATAGACACTGAAGAGGGTGAGAGAGATAGAAGGGGGGGCGGGTGGGGGTTAAGAGGAGCAGGGAGAAGAGGGAGACAGAGGGAAAGACAGAGAGAAAGAGAGTTCTCCAAACATTTTGTTCTCAAGGGGGTAAGCTACAGTGTGCGATCTGGAAGGCTTTCTAGGGTTATGGGAATTTTTGTACAAGGCAAACCAAAAAAAAGGAAAGAAAGACAGAGTTAAGACGTCAGGAAGCGTAGCAAGAATATAAATAGAAAAAGGCCTGTGATCCGTCTCTTGCTATATAAGGACATGGCTGCTTCCAGCAGCTGTAACAGAAACTAGAATCGATTGATATATGTTAGCAATGTCATTAGCATTAGTCAAGATGTCCCAATGTGAAAGGGACACAGATTATGAGAACAGAAAAAAAGAGTTGAACGTTAGTATTGGAACAGAACAAGGTGAGTCATGCTGAATGATGACTCTATAGGAACTATGTACCACGTGTGTCAAAGGCAAAACAATAAGACAGGTCAGCTAGTGTGTTATTTCTAGAACTGTATTTCTCTGAGAGGAAGTCTGAGGAAGTCTGAATTCTGTAACTTTGTTTCATTACAAGACAGACTGTCAACATCCTCCCACGTGGGTCAGCCGTCCATCCTTACTGTGTTTTCTCAGAACTATTAACAGTTTTAGAGGCATTTATCGTGATAAGAATACCTAAATGTATTGACATTAGGTTGACTTAGTATTGTATTGACAAAATATCAACAATTTAATACGATAGTACCATATGATACCAGTGCTCCACACTCTACTGCCAACTTAACCCATGAATGGGTATCATCTTTTTACGAGGCACAACGTAATGTGGTATTAAGTACCTTGACACAGTGCTAAATGACCTAACTCTCCTATTGGAGAGTGCCAGACTGGCTCATTTTCAGTCATCACTCCCCCCGGGCTGAAACACTGCCGTCAGAGAACGTTTCTTGTCAAAACATTCACTTTGACACCTCTCCTTTCTTTCCGTCTCCCTTCCCGGGGTGTGTACATCCCATAGGAGTGTCCATCTGCGAACTGCAAGCATGCTGCATCAGAGAGCCAGTGGCAAGCCCATGCCCCCCCCCCCCCCCCCCACCCACACACACACCCACAACCACCCGCCCACTTGAAAAAGCAGCATTTGTTTTTTTTCTCCAGTTTTTGTTGGAACAAAAGGTTGGGGAGTATTAGGGAGACATTGTCAAAATATATGATATTGTATCCTGAGGGAAAAACTTGTGTTGACGGAAAGCCGTCCTGTTGCATAAACTTGTCAGTAACGGTTGGATTGAGTGATTTGTTTCTTTGAATGTTAACATGACACTTTTTTTTTTACACATACCTGTTTTGAGGTAAGTTTTATCAAGGAGCCTTCATAGCCCTGAAACAGACAGAACACAAGTTGTAAAAAATGTTCAATGAAAACAGAAAAAATGCTCAAGTTTTACGGACCACCACGAATGATAGTGATCTACTGTAAATCTCAAAGTGACATTTCATTGTTCAACATGTGGAATCAATTGATACATCCAAGAGCAGCATGCAAGTATTTGCTTTTTTTTATGGGTCAGATGTGACTTTTGAAAACCACATGCAGTGGGGGCACAGGAGTCTCACCTGATGAATTGCTGCTTTTAATACTCATATCATAATTAGCCTCTCTTTAAATGTATACCATACATATTAGCTGAGCAGTAGTTTAACAGAAACCTGTACTAACAAGTGAAAGTGACTTACTGGAAAATTGCACTTCTCCTAATGCATGATTCTGCTTGAAGACAGCAATGACCACGTTTAGTTAGCAAAACCAAAAACGCTGCCAAAACCGTGGGCTAATTTTCCATAACAAGGCCTTCCCATGCCATGGATCAGCTGGGATTGAACCTGGGCCTGTAGGAACACTGAAGCCCTGAGATTTTCCATTGCTGTTTATTTCATCACCATTAACGGAGAGAGTCATCGACCGTGGGGTGGGGGGGGGGGGGGGCGAGGGAGAGAAAGGCGCTAAAAATAGCGGGAAACCCTCCGTTTAATACACACAAACATACCTTAAATGGCCTGAACAGGAGATAGAGTTCTCTCGGTTTAATATCCAGAGGTAGTCCACTGACGAATAGTGTTCGGACCTTGAGGAGAGGAAAAAAAGAGCAGTGTTCACATACTCATCATTGACCTCCATTAATTATAAATAGATCTGCTACCTGAGGTTAATAGAGGAGCAAGAAGACAAGAAAGACCTTGGCCATTGAAATGGGCACATAATGCTCAGTGACTAACTAGCCTTTGGAATGGAGTAGACTGATGTATGCCATAGGCAAGCCTTTGAAATGCAATACCATACAATGATGAATATCACTTAGTTCCACACACACACAACTCCTTTATAAGTGTATTGAATGTTTTCAATGTCATTTACAGCCCAGGGAGACATATAGGGGTCCCACCCTCACAGCTCTACCTTCACTCTTGATGTTTCAACTTTTCAACTTGTGGGGGATCTGAAGAGCTCAGTGAGAAGGTGAATTAAGTTCACTTGGGTTGGACATGAGAATGGAATTCTGAGTTCCAGTACTTGGGCAGTACTATTGGAACAATACAGTACTCTGTTTGGGGGCGTCATTTGTACATGAAGAATTAAGTGATCTTATTGGTCGAGTGACTGGATTTAGGTACGTTACCGGGAGTGTGGTTGGTTGATTGGGAGAAGGTGAAGTTTTTTACATGATTAATCCTAAAGGTTAAGTGGGATTCACAGAGATCTTTGCTATAATAAAATGTAAATACTTTCCTAAATAGTCTACTGTGAAAACACAGGGTGTTAGTTAGAAGACCGCTTTGTAAAACAGTAATGTACAGGTTGTTATACTAAGAAAAGACCAGGGAAAGGATGTGAACTTCACATGTCACCACACAGCATCACAGCAATAGAAGTCCTCGCTATCATTCAAATGTTTGCTGACACAAAAAAAAAACCCTTGCTCGAGCCAGAAACCGGCTGACACAAACAGAGAAGCCTAGCAACTCAAGAGCTAGCTGGCACAGCAAAGAACCATCTGGCCAGATTCACCCCGGTGACTCTCTCACCTTAAGGCCTTATCTTATCTGAGCCAAGCCAAACTCTGGAGAACCGTCACTGGTGTCTGTCACTGGCAGGCAGATTTAAATAAATCCCAGTGTGTCTCCTTCAAATATGCGCTATACAGCCGCGACCGACAAAGGTTCTCAGAGGACGAGCGAATGCTGACACCCACTGAGCCTGAGCTGTAAAAACCAAGAGATAGATATTGTGTGTGTGAGAGAGTAAAACAGGCAATGATGAAAGACAATAGCTTAAATAGGGTGTTAATAATGCGTCAGCTCAGACCGTCTGCTCAGAATATTCTGAAGAGGTGTTGTAGGTTAACTGCTAATGCTGGGTGTAAATAATTGTGGAAAGTTTTTCGAAATTCAACAGTTGGTTGGGGACCAGCCAGGAAGTCAGATTTGGGACGAGTCAAGACGAAGACACAAAACAATGAGTCAGTTATCCTCACAGAACAATAGGAATAACTAAACTCGGTTGGAGGCCACTGCCCCATTCCTGAGCTGTCATCAAGGTGTTGGGACCAGGGGCACAGGAGTGATACATTCCCCCCCAAGTATCACAGGGACCCCGATCCGTCCTCCCCCACTTTGAAAAAAAAAAAAGAACTTCCTGGGCTGTAGCCCTCTCAAACATCAGACACACAAGTGTCCTCTGTTTCCAGTTCACCCTGTTTGCTAGCTTGACTTTGTCATGGAAGTAGTATTGAATGAATCCCCCCAAATTACAGAGGTCTATAAAAGGTTATCTCATGAGAAAATGGAATGTAAAAAAATATATCTCGCGGAAAAAAAAAAAATTGTGTGTGTGGGATGTCAGGTGACGCTGTACACACATCTGTGGTCAATTAGGGCTGTTTTTAGACGGCTGTGATTACAGACAGCTGTAAACAGTTGGTATTTTCCTTTGAGTGAAGTGAGATATCAAACTGGAACAGTCTCATCAGGAACGCTCAAGAAGTTCACGTTTAAAATAGTTGTGGTATCCAGGGGTTCCAAATCAGAGCAATGCAACGAAAACACATTTTGGTAAATAATCCATCTAAAAGAAAAGCAGGCATATCTCAGTGAGATTAAAGGATTCTGTAACAGGTTGAAGAGGTTGTCACAGACAGTAAAACCTCACTTTAAATATCTCTGTTTTATTGGCTTTTAGTTGCATGGTTTAGTAGTTCTTTTGTGAGTCTTTGTGAACTTTCCACATACCTGCCTTCCCAAAGTGCTGAGTGTGGACTTAGCCTGGGCTTTGAGTCATTGACCATTTATGGTGTGTTCACACAAGTTCATACGCAAACCGCTCTTCCCTCCCTCCCTTCCTCCCTCCTTACGTACCGCCAGCCAGCTGAGAGCTTTACAAACGGCGTGCAGCTCCGTTACCTGGCAACGGTGTTGCAAAGCTTTGTAGAGCTCAACACCCTGGGCCAAAAACATCACATCTTATTAGGGCCACCTTCACAGCTCGTCCCCTGGGGTACGAACTCAACGCACCACTAATCAGCACTACATGACTCCATAGCCTGTGGATGAAATCATCAATGACCAGACGGTATGGTTCGCTAACTTCGATGCTGCGGCCTGCTGTTGATATATTAAAAAAATATATATATGTACACGATTCTAACAATTGCTTTAGCATTACACTTTCACCATGAGGCCAGAAGTTTTCCTGACTTTGGAACACCATGGGTCTATCCATTTACTAATTTACTCAGACCATCTATTTGCAAGAAATGTAGTAACACACTGGTTTTAGAATCAATTGAGGTATAAGCCTAGGTGTAGTGCTGTGATATTAGGATGTATTATTCAAAACCTCAGCCACTTATTTGGAGTTCCCACTGAAAAGTAATTATTTTCATTCATGGTGTTTCGACTTCAAGAAGTAAATAAAGTAAATAAAGTAAATAAAGTAAAAGCAATACCATTTAGTTGCCATCATGGTAACAGCTGGAAACTGATTGTCTGCATAGAACAGCCTCATTCTTAGTCAGGATGGGTACAGTTCAATTTGTGTAATCATTCAATTATATGTCTTGGATTTAAAGCTTATCTCATTGCTGTGAAACTCTTCACTGAGCCAGTAGGTATTGTAATAAATCACTCGTGTCATGTAATCACCTAAGTGCATGGAGTCCAAGTGAATCTACAAGATGCTCCTAAAGAGTTTCCAATTGGCTTTTTTACTTTAACGTGAGGGCTTATATAGCTTTTATTGTGGCTCAAATGAGGGAGGTGACCTTGGTGGTTCAATGAGATAAATATTGTCTGCTTTTCTGAGCCAAGTACGAGAGAGATGGCGGGTCCTCTAAACCAAGTGGGATGGGACACAACCATGACCTTGGAGTGTGTGTGTGTGTGTGTGTGCGGTGTGTGTGTGGCGTGTGCGCATGCATATGTGTACGAGTGTGAAGGATGAACACATCACACGCATGCGTTTGTGCACGCATGTGTGTGTGTTTGCGTGTGGATGCGTTAGCCCCTATGTGTGTGTCTCTCCGTCTTATTTACCTCCACCGAAACACAAGCAGCAAAAAAAAACAACAAAAAAACATCCATCCTCACGCCCACAACAATTGTCACCATAACGACACAGCCCTCTCTATGACACCCATATCAAATCAAAGCGCCATGGTCTCATACTCACAGCAAAACAAAGCCTACTCCTGTCTAGAACTGAGTTGGGTTGAAAAAACAGCTGACAAACTCCTATCTCCTGCTATCTCAGTTGTCACTGTTCTGTGTTAGTGTCACTTGCTGTCATCCTCACCCCCTCTTTTTTTATCGTCGTGAAGAATGTGAAGAGAGAGCGACTGCAGGCTTGCTAGGTGTCAAACAACCTTAAATGGATGGCTTCTTCTAAGTGGCAGTTCATTCTTCCTAAATCCCAGGGTCAAAAGGTCAGGTTCCACATTCAGGGTCAGGTGTCACAGTCAGGCTAGTCTTTGGGTCGTCAGTTAAGCTGCGAGGTTGTGCATACCTCGGACATTTGAAAAAGTGAAACGTATTTGTGTTGTCAGGCTAGCTTTTGCAGATGTTACAAAAGCCTAAAGGAGCCAAGGAACCGGACAAGGAACAGGGACCGAAAACAGAGCAAGGAAGAAGCTGCTTCCTCTATGTTCCACATCCTCTTCTCATCTTTCCCTCCCTCCCCTTCCTGTCTTTCTTTCTTTTCCCTCCATCATTGTCTTCTCCTAATCTATCCTAAAACTGAAAGGGTCTCCAGGCCAGATGTTAGTCTTCACACTAACACGTTGCCTTCATTTTCCGACACTCAACAGCCATCAATCTTGAAGCCAGGCGACAGGGCTGTGACCGTGTTAGTGCGCTAAGGCATGTAGAGGTGGGACTCATTCACATATTGCTGAGTAGATGGTCAGCTATTGTCCAGTTTATCTGGCTTCGGAGGGGGGCGTTGAATTTTTCCAATGTTAGTGTTCCATTGACTCCTCTGCTCCTGTTAAACTTCTCGACGCTGATATATTTAAGAGCAAACGTAACATTCCAAGGTAGTCATTAACACTGGCTAATTGAGCTAGCCCCAGTCCCCTCTTCTGAGAATTCTCTTTGTTTGTGCTTGCACAAGCGGGCATCCTACTCTGTTTGGTTTCGGGGTTGGATGGTCAGGGGTTAACGGTGGTCGAGAACAAAGCATAAGTACACATCAGGTTCTTGACCAAACAGTACCTACGCCAAAAGCCTCTGTTGTGACAACTCTTAGAAGTCTGGCCACTTTGGGTGGAGCTACTCTCAAAACAAACCTCTTTAAACCCCTCAGATGACGGAATTATCAGGGAACCCGGCCACTCCTTGCTAGGAGGGGGGGTGGAAGAGCCAGTGTTGGGCTCGGCCGGGTTGACCGGCTGGGGCTAGGAGACTGTCCTGCGGGCAGTCAGGCCTCTCATGTTCTGCCTGGCTCACTCCTGTCTTTGAGGTTGGTCTCTCGTCATGACCATAAACGGGCCTTCTGTTCAACGCTAGGGTCACACTCACCCTAGTCATGGGCCGATAAGGAGATTCTGCTGCTGTGAAGCAAGGAGGTAGAGAGGGGGAGGAAGTGAGGAAAGGAACATAGCAAGAGAGAGAGAGAAAAAAAGGGGGGTGGGAGACAGATAGGAAAGGAGATAAGAGTAGAGAGTGAGCAGGGTTCAAGCTATATAGGGATCCATTTCTGTTCCTGACTGAGAGAGAGAGACAGACAGACAGAGAGTGGGATATGTTAAGAGGGATCTTACAGTAATGGGTGGTTAATTATAGCCTAAGTGAGAGAAAATAAATTGAGGTGACCGAATAAGTACATACACACAGCGTGACAAAGCAAACCAAAATGCCCAACTTCTTTTAAACAAGTCTCGCACTTCTTCCCCACAACTATCTGTCATTGATCACACACGGTATCACAAGACGTGAATCGCAAGTCAACAACAAAGGTCTTTGAAAACAGATTTTTTTTCAAACAACAGCATCTTCTCTTGGCTGTTCAACAGCAGTGGTTGGTCTCGTAAATGGTTTTTGAAGGAATTGAGATCCAATTCTCGACAGTTTTTCTTTTTCCCAGCCTCACATTACAGGGTCCCACCAGCAGTTCTTGACGCTAAGCCTTGTTGTCTTTTCAAATACCTCTTGTCGCACAGCTGACGAATGGCCAAGATAAGATGACAATTCCCTGAGCGCTTTTATAAATAAACTCCAACCCATTGACTGTGGTGTGTGTGAGTGTGTGAGAGTGTTTGTGTGTGTGTGTGACCGTGTGATGCCCTATCATAACTAGATTATGGCCCCAGCTATATTGTTGTGCCCCCCCTCTGATATGTTCCATGTCATGGACAGTTAACGTATCTCTGTGCCCTTTTCATAGCGAGTAAACAAACGCACACACACGCACACACACACTACTCGACTTCATCCTCATTTCCCTGCTGCATAACTCCCTGCTAGGATGCCTCCAGTGAAAAGGTTACCCTGGCCACATGACCTGCCATTTGACGAGAGTGTACTATGGGGCTACCTGGAACAGGCCAGCACAATTCAATTAGACACCAGAGAGGCACAGAGCATCTGTTGAACCTTGATTCTCTTCCTCTGTTATGCATTCTTAAAGCCCTCCTCGTTTGAAGCAACCGTTAGATTGAAATCGACAGATGTGTGTGTGTTTTGTGTTGTGTGTGCGTGTGTGTGTGGTCAAATGAGTTGTAACCCTGAAACTGTTAACTGGTGTGAGCCATGTGTGTTGTCTGAGTGGCAGCGCAGTACTGCTAAACCTACGGCCTAGGAATCCTTATTCTATAACATGGAACGGTTCTATAGTAATGGAGAGAAGTAAATAGGTCCTGGACTTGACATGAATACATTGCCGTTCAAAAACGAGACCATCGTTGGACCTCAAGGTCGATGCGGAGCTTCATAATGAGCTCTCAGATGTGAGGATGTAAATGTAGATATTTAAATAGTAGAGCGGTGGAGGTCTTGTTGACGGGCATGAAGGTCAGAAAGGGAAAGACAGAAGGCTTGATAAGTATGCTACTGCAGTGGGTCAGGGTTTAACCCGACCTTATTCATCTAAACCTTTACAGTCATTCGCTTTGGATTTCGGTCAACTCTTGTTGACATTTTAAAGATAGACTATGTATTTTACACTGGGCCTGTAAAATGGAAAAATAAAGAATGTGACTGTTTACACAGACTTACATTTGTTATTTATTTACACAGTGAAACATTATTTTGAATACCTATGAAAGGGTTTTTGCTATTTAATATTGAATTCATTTTCATTGCATTGGGACACTTAAAGATTTGTGTTCAAGTGACAGACAAAATCGAGTTTAAGTGGCTGGTTATTTTAGTCTTGCAGGTGGTCCTATTGTTGTTGTAAGGATTATGTTTATGCCTCCTTTCAGTGACTCCTGGAAAATAAATCTGCTAAGGATGTTCCACTCCTGGGATGGAGGACAAGCCAACACACCTTGTTGCAACCCAGAGACCAGAGTTGGTGACGCATGGTCTGTAGTCAATCAACCTTGGTCAATTGAATCAAAGTCTTGGTCATGGTCCATTGGTTTGCCATGAATTTTGAGGTCACTAGTGTGATGAAAAAAAGTCAAGCTTGCCAGTAGTTTTTTTACTTAAATAACTGATCTATTGAGTTCCATACTACACTGGATTTCACTGGAGTATAGCTGTTGTTTGTCACAAGGGTCATGCCAGTGGTAGTTAAACTGTGCCTCTTGTAGTGTTAAAGGTTTACCAATACCACAAAGTGGTAAAAAAATAAACATAAAACAATTTATCACTTTAAATCGCCTGGTTTGCATTTTATTGTTCCCTTACATGCACAGAGACTGGATCAATATGTGCAGAGCAACACATGGTTGAACTAGCACTAATAACATCAAGGGTTAACACAATTAGATCACGTTTCAGTCATGACTGAAATGAGTCATTACCGCTGAGAATGTTCCACTTGGAATTGTTAGTGAGCAACCAACATAAAATGCAAGTCTTGTGCACCTAAGGGAATACCTCTTTCAGGATCTTTAAAGCTTCTGAGAAGTAATTCTGTGTGTGTGTGTGTGTGTGTGTGTATGTGTGTGTATGCCTGCATCTGAATGCCATGTACTGTATGTCAATGATAGGGCATACACATCATTTTGTAAGTGTCACTGTGTTATTTCATGTCAATGAAACCTAGCTGAGGTCAATATTAGGCTCTAGTTGGTTTGGGAAGTTTCCAAACATCTCTATGTTCATTAGATGCCTATGTTTTCACTAATGCAGACTGTAATTCCTTGCTGAAAGCTTTAAATGATACTGTACGAGACATGGCCCCCAGTAAAGCAATCCTCTGTTCCTTTGTCTCTCTCTTTCCCTCCCCCTTCTCCCTTCCTATCCCTCTCTCTCCCACTTTACTGTATCAACACTGGTATCTCTCAGCTTTGATTGTCCGCAAGATTAGACAAGTTAAGTCTTGGGATGAATCTAGTTTCCAACACACAAATGTCATATAAACATAGTGGTTAGTCCAAGTGTAATTGGTATATTTGATTATAACAAATGTCATCATATCCTGAAAGGGTAGATAATATAAAGCTATGGTGTTTTGATTGACTTGGATTGTAATAGTAACTTTTGTTCAGGAGAAGTGTCAGGTGATATATTGCAGTTTTTGAACAGAATGTTTCAGAAAGGTACACAACTTCTGCACAATAAAGATATAAATCATAAAAACTGGCGGAGAGATAAGGAGACATAAAACATGCACGCCTGCAATTTAGAGATATTCCTCCCTCTACATTTAATGGTGGAAATGCACTGTGCGAGGGAAACTGAATTTCTTCCATAGTATTCTAAACAGTGGCCCAAATATGGAATTGCATCAAGTTGGAATGTTTGGCTGTGCTGTTGTTCATGACTAATACTTGAACTTTTATCAAGTCACTCCAAGAGAAATAACTGATATAATCTGATATACCTTTCTTACATCACTTGAGTTGGCTGAACTGAGAGTCCTGAAATAACACGGCTGTCATCTCAAATGTAGATGTTTGGGTGCCAAAGTAAATGATTCCTTTACAAATGACACCACTACAACTTATTTGCCTAGTGCAGGATATTGGGAAACTAGATACAGGATTGTGTAACCAAGCTCATATTTTTAGAGCGGTGGAAAGAACTGGGATATTGTCCAGCGTGTAATAAGAAAAGTCATTTCCAGCCTTGGCTAATTTGATTATATTCTGGGAAAACAATAACACTGTACAATATATTAAAAAATGTAACTGAACTATATCTAGGATGAGAGTCCTCTTACATTAGACTTATTTTGTGTTGCAACAGAATATGCTTGAAACTTCAGATGCTCACTTTGCATCTAAACCATTTGTCCTGGAAGCATATTCCCACACCACAGTTGTATTCTCCTGCATTTAGCCTCCAGCAATGTGTTCGTCGTGTCAGGTATAGTCAGCTTTGTTCTAAAATGTGTCAGACCTATTATTCCGAAGAAGGTCAAGTTGCCGATAAGTAAAGTGGTATGTGATAGTGACCCTTGTGCTTTACGAATAACAACAAACTTAAGACTGCAAACTCTAGCCTCTATTAGTTCGTCCGTGTAGAGTTTCTAATTTATGTGGTTTCTTATTGCATCTCTCTCAAAGTGTGGCAATAGCCTACCTGATTCACTGCCTTAAAATGCACTTATATACGCAAGTGAAACAAGGTAATGATGCAGATATCAGGAACCACGTCTTACCTCCTCTTCGTGATTGGTGTATTCATTTTGTTCGTTCTCCTTTTCATTTTTGCTGTTATTCATTCTGAAACCGTTTTATCACTTTAACTAGGACCGTCTTTAGTTTAGTTCTATCCCTTTCCGTAGAAACCAATGGAACAAGTCGTCCGTCCTGTATCCTACCGCAATCTTTTTCCTAGTTTGGCGACATAAATGTATTAACTACATGTAAAAAGTCAACTGACACGTAAACTGATGTATCCCTAAAAAACCGTGAATATAGTAAGATATTCCTCATTGGAATTAGATATTCCCAGAGAATCTTGCCTGCGCCACTTTGCGTCCCGAGTAGTGAAATGAAATCGTCTTTCATTTGACTGCACTACGGCAGGGTAGATCTTGACGAGGAAAGTTCTCCCATCTCCTGTAGAAGGGGGGGTTGGAGGGAGGGACGGGGCGTGGGATAGGGTGTGATGCACCGTCCCTCTCTCCTGGGTTTATGAATGTTTTATAAGGTGTCGTCATACCATGACCATAACAAAGCAAAATTCCCCGCGCAAAGGCGTCTCATGCGCGGCACGCGTGGAAAATATTTTGTATTCAACAACAGACAACTCTTATATTTTTAGGTAAAGAATAACTGGAAAACCATATAGGCTAAGACAACGATGTAATGATTTGGACAGGCTATTATATTATAGACTATGGTGCATTTCATTGTGTGTGGACGGTACTCCCTAAATCGTGCAAGCCTGTGAAAAACTATGTTTTGGTAAATTAACCAATGTTTGAACGTAATTGTGACATTTCAACTTGTGGACTACTTCTATTGTAGGTTTATTGGTATCGGATTAACCATTAACAAACGCAAATTATTTCTGTAAATTATAAATGTGAGAACTCGCGATTCCTATAACTATTTAACAACCTGTGAAGCTTGCAAATGTATGCACTCTCAGGAGAATGCTCATGAGCACTGTAGTTCTATACTTTTACATTTGCGCACCGAATTTCCAACAACTTCTCGACTTAATCCTTCTACGTGATGTAAATGCATAAATGTACATGTTACGGTATACTGTATGTAATGTGTCATACACAATGACAGAATGGCAAATGTAAATGGCTTCAAACTGAATGTTTATGAATATGACTATCCTTTCCAAAGGTTAGATCCCTTGTAGGTCTTGGTAAATGGATCTGTCTGTTGTCTGTTTTGTAACCCCCTTTTTAAGCCGAGACCTGTTGTCATTTTTGCTCTTTCAATAAGTAATAGAGACGTTTTTGTATCTTTCGTTTAGACAACCTGTCCTTGGTTGACTTTTCTTTTGGGTGTCCTGTTTTGGAACAAACACAATTTATGTCCACAAATCAAGCCATAGAATTTTGGGAATTTGTTAGTGCTTTTATCGAGTACCCTACTTTGGAGACAATAGATGTACAAGAAGGTGAATCAGATTATTGTTGCAAGACATCATGATGTTCTGGTGGCGCTTACTTAATATAAGACTGTAGACAAAGGAAGACTATGAATCATACCAGAGAGACCAGAGATCAGACAGGTTGAGGGTATTCATTCTCCTGGTGTTCTGGAGGTTGTAGATATACCGCTGGATCCACAACTGAAACTCTACAGACAGAACTTAACTCAGAGGAACTTGAGAAGGGATGGGAGCGATGGAACATGGAATTGGAGATTTGATAGTTAACCCAATCATACTATTTCTAATTGAAGCTCAGCTGTCTATGGTAAAAGCAAGGAAACAAGGACCCAACCAACAAAGAAACAAAGACTTTTATGTTGATGAGAAACATTAGTTCAGGGAGGGTCCTCAGCTAGCAGATAAAAATTGAAATGTTCCTCTGCTTTTCGACGTGTTCCCGAAACTTTTATCAAAGCTCTCTCACATGCAGGGGGGCTCTGGGGGGAGGCTGGTAAACAGGGGGAATGGTAGGGGGGTTGGGGGGAGGAAGGAGTTGGGGTGGTGGTGAGGAGGGATAGAGGGAGGGGAGGAGGGAGATGTCCCAGCTGTTTCTGACAGGTCTCAGAGCTGTGTGGTCTGCCATTCTGACAGCCGAGAAAACGTTCTGGCTAGGGTATCCAGGGGAACACGTCAGCCAGCTTGATAACGCTGGGCTGCACTCAGAAATAGAGATATGCTGTTTATTTTGGAAAAGGGCTGATTATGTAATAGGCAAATGTTTGAGAGTTTGAGTGAAAAGAGAAAAGTGGTCATTTGTGGGTGAAAAAGAAACTAATTCATTTCAGACAGAAAAAGGAGGATTTAAACTAATTTGATTGAGCTGCTGTCTTGACCACTAAGGCATGGCTAAAGCAACACTACAACAAGCCATGTAACATGAATCTGTCATGACATATTGTCAATTTATTGATCAAGAGCACTTTCCCAAGAGAGCAGCCAAGACGAGGAATTAGGAATCTACTCACACCAAATAACAACCCTCTTTCTTGCTCTGGATTTTATCTGGTTTGACATCTTAAAAGCATGTGATCTTAGATAACAATGTTCACCAAATAAAAAGTATTTATAGAATAACAAAAACAGTAATTAAGTATTTCTATGTTGCCAACTCCTCAAAAGTGCAAAATATTATTGTTGCATTATGATAAAGATAGTTTTAGGTTGGATATTCGACAGATATTCTCCTTAAGTTTTCCTTACGTCCGCTCTTTCCCTCAGATATTATTGCAGTGTAGTGTGATAGTACATTCTGGATATCCCATAAACAACACTTTAAAGCTAATGGCCACAGTTGGCTTGGCAGCACACACGATGATGGAGGGTTAAGATAGTGGGTCTCCATGGGCTGAGAGACGGATCATTCCGTTCCTTTGACTGAGTGACACTTGGCATTCCTGGTTGCCTCCCCTTCAGGTTGGCTGAGTCTTGCACCCTTTGATCTGCTTCTGACTTTACTAATGAGAAATTTGTGGACAGACTGACCCGTTCTAATTGGCCTTATGAGGCCCTGGTATGGGTCATGCTCTCCTGGGATCGTTTTAGTCTTTTTCTCCTTGTGCATTTGTAATGTATTTTTCCTTGTAATGTGGAACAGCGACAGCAGTGAGCTTCATCATAAGTCTGGATCTTTGTGGTCAAATCCTTCATCGGACACTGACGTTATTGACACTGACAAATAACTGAGCGATAAAAAAAAAGGAAACCGCAGAATTAGCGGTTGAAGCGTGAACAACATCTCTCCTGCCGCGCTTCTCTCTCACCCTGTCAACCAACACGTTTCTCCTATCTGACAGGGTGCCGGCCCAGCGACTGAGCTCTTGTGCTGAAGTAGGTTGCATTTCTGAGTAGTGAGGTAGAACGTTAGTTTATCCTCAAGGGCAGGCCAGGGGTCACCGAGCCCCAGCGTGTGTTAAATCTGACAAGCTACGAGAATGAGATATGGGAATGAAACGTGGTGGGCCTAGCGCAAAACAATAACGTGATTGGACCCTCACCCCCCTCACCCCTCCTCAAGGTGTACCTGTAAATGTGAAGAAACTAGCCGTTCCAGTCTAAACAGAACCATGGCCCCTATTGTCTGTGTTTAAGATGGACTTATGTAAGCTCTCATGGATCAGTGGGCTAGATGAAGGGTTAGGTGGAAAACGAAGACCGACTTAAGTGCGTCTTTTAGCTGGCAGTTCCATACTGTTGACACGTGCCTGTATAATGGATTAGAATACCTCACTGGAATGCTTTTGAGAGGTCCTAAAAGTCTTTAAACCAGGTAAGAGGGCACATAATTCAAAGACAGAGGACAAAGGGCTATTAAACACTGGGGAGGAAAACGTTTCCCGGTAAAGTTATCCTTTCTTCTTTGTTTGCTTGTGGAGTAGGGTTAAACATGAACTGTTCCCCAATCATTACCTACCTGTTCTTCCACACAACCCTGAATCACATCAGGCACTCAGCAAACCTTGGTCTAACGACAAGACGTCACTTTATCGTTCTCAATTGTTTCCCTTTTCACTCAACATCCCTTTTTATATGTTCGTATCTTACTGTTCTAAAGCAGTTCAAATGTGCCTGTATAATTTCCAGAAGTGATGTCCCAGTGGGTCCCAAGACATCGGGCATAAAATCCCAATAAACATTTGAGCTGAACCGAGAACCAACCTTTGGCCCATTTAATAAGAATACATTTTGCCAACACTCAAGCAGAATATGAATATAACAACTAAAGGACAGCATTTGCTCTGTTTTTGTACACGATGTAAACATGATGTTGTGAGGTTCTCGCCTTCATATCCTTAAAAGGCAAGACCCTGTCCTCTCATTCATTCTTCTTGCATGTGTAAAACACAAATGGACATTTATGGAGATGGGTTGCAAAAACAATTACAAATATTTTTGTATCAGACGAAAGTTACGTCTTGTTACGTTTATATTTTAAATATAATAACGGTTGCACTCCCATTTTGGGATGAAATAGCAGCCAAGCATACTTAAGTAATGTGATGTTAAGTACTCCAACTACAGCCACCTATTATGGAAATGAATGTCAAGTAGAATTGCTACGATACAAAGCCCTACTTCCTATGTAGACATCGATTTTAGTGTGGCCCTTGTTTGTTGAAACAGAGACAGCGACACATGAACTGGAAAACTAGTGTTTCTCAGTCCCTGCTGCGATGAAGTTAATTATTCCTGTTGAATTGCTATGGATGCCACTGTGCCCTATAGGTCACATTTCACATTTCAAAAGGGAGACAGACCTGGATGCAAAGGTCAGCTGTCACAAAGCTTCTATCTCCCCTGGACAAACTCATGGCCTTTTGGAACCACAACACTCAAAACGCAGTACCGGTATCTGTTTTCCATGCTAGCATCAACGTTGGACTGGTACCAGCACAAAGATGCTACCATTATAACTGGAATGGGTATTAATGTACTGACCATGACAATTGACCATAGATGGTGTCAGCCTGAATATGACCTCCTTATTTTGCCTGACACACACAGTAGGCTGTGGGAAAGACTGCCTGAAGAATAGCTTCCTAACAGAGATTGCAACATTTGTATTTACACTGCGGAGTCAAGTGTGGCCACTGTACATTTGTACAGTCATGTGTCCAGATACTCTATAAACACAAGAAAGTCATATATACTTTGCAGGCCTTGGTGTTGTTGGTTTTGAGTTGGGAAATATGAATGTTATGTTTAAACAACAATGTTTATATAACATTGTAATATCCATAAAGCAAATATCAAATTCTGTATGCATTTATTATAGGAGAACATGTCTGTAAAGCATTTCAAGTTCTTTAAAAATAAAAATTCAGCTGTCTATAGTCCAAAACAAAACAATTTGTCTTCCAAACGTGACAGCAGGATAATTCTCCACTAAAACATTGTGTGCAGGGGGAAAGAATATAAATAACTAGTTCCAAATATAGAACTGCATTTGAACTTCCTGTGAAATTCCTACAACAACTCCCCTATCGACACAGGGCCTCTTGTTTCTCAAAACTCCTCTTCTCAGATTAAAAAGCCACAGACGCTTCCACGAGGTCTGTCACTCCACAGATCCGCGCAACTGCGTCGGACATCTGTCCTGCCCATTATTGACGCGGAGAGAACTGACGCTTTGGAGCCCCTAAATAAAAAAGCGACCGGGGATAGCGGCAGGGGGAGTAGCCTACAGTAAATTGCGAATGGAAAGTCCGAGCCCCAGATGTATTCCACCGGTGAAATAATTAGCCCCTGTTGATCTGGGCTCCTCGTGGGATTCCACCCTGACACATTCAAATGAGTTTTGGCAGTTTGAAACGACAGCTGTGCCTCCTACCGTGAACCATTGTAGCCTATTCTACTACTTTACGGGCCCCATTCACGCAATACATCAACCTTTATCTCATTACTGTTTGCTAGATGGTAGGGTTGGCTGAAAAGTTACACATATGAAACACCGAATTGTTGGCTATTATTATAATCATGAAGCGGGGGTTTAGGATGTGATGTGGTTGACAATCTCTTTGTTACTTTTCCTCCGTTGAGACTTGCCACAAATACATTGGCTGCTAGTGGCTTTTACAAAGTCAGTGAATTGCAGTTCTGACACACCTGATTTTTTTGTATGCTTGTGGATTTTAAACACAATCCAGCTGGGTGTCTTTTTAAAATAGTCGGAAAATGTCTCCTCTTATTTATTAGGCTACAATTTAATTTCCTTCGAAGTTATGAATATGACGACCTTAATGTCGTTCTGCATATTCAAAGTGTGTGCTCACTGGAGGTGAGCGAAGGTACTTACAGAACTGTAAACAAACACAGCAACAAAGGACATGAATACAAATTATACGTTTGTATTGTGCCATTTCAGTCCACAACCACGCCCTTGATTGGAAACACAAAAATGCCAAAATGGGTGTTTTAGTAGGATATGCCTGTCTCAGTAAAGGTTGAAGGTAATTACAGGAAAATAATTCAATATTTTATTGTTTTCTTAAAGTTGATGCAGATGTCATACTGTATACTGTAAACCTGATGGCAGGTATAGGTTTGTAGTGCTAATGATAGCAGAGTTTACCTTCTCAAGATATTTGACAAAGGCTACAAGTGTATTTGTGGGTAGCAATCGAGGGGAAGGGAGCTAAGGTAAAATTTGGGGACCGACCGCTTGTCTTTTGTCTTCCTAAATATGGATCAAAACACTTTAGGGAGCTCTCTTGAGAGACACACACACACTCACAAAAAGAGAATGGGGGTGTCTATGGTGCAGATGGGGCACCACACTGGGGTCTCAAAGGGACCTCCCTGGGGGCATGCATTGTTCCGCGCTGTGTTTCTGTAAGAGACAATGGTCACACCCTTGCCCACAACCGCCCCTGATGTAAATGGACCCAACCTGGCAACCCCTAATGAGATTAATCAAGTTAACCTAGAAACCCCCTGCCTTCCAGGATAATGTGTATTGTAAGATTAGAATGCTGTAGCTACAATCAGTCTTTAATGCTTGTGGATATAATGGGCTGATCAGCAAAGGTAATAACCAAAACGTTATTGGATTCAAATCACCATAAAAAAATGTTAACATTTTAATTAGCAAAAGAAAATGTTTAAATGTATTTCTGGTGATAATGAAAAATCACTCTGCATAGGTAAAATACTTGAATATAAAATTAGTCTGACAAGGAGCAACAGTTCACAATTCATCAATTCACTGACCATGTCAAAGTATTGTATGTGTGTCAAAAATATAGTCTATAGCTCTATAGCGCCTCCCTGAGGAATCAACAAAAAACATCTCTGGTGACAAAAACGAGACAAAGCCTGCTTTAACTGTTTTTATTATTGCACATTAAATAGCTTTTTTTGCACATCAGCTTCAAAAATCTGCAAAGAATGTTTAAATAAAAAATTAAGTGCAAGACACAAAAAAATACAAATATAAAAGAAGATAAAAACAAAAAAGACGAAATAAAAAATGTATTCTCATTAAATGGCTTTGTGTCTTCTTACTTCTAGTGTTCTTGGAAAGGCAAGTACTTAGGAGAACTGCTTAGGTGAGCTAGGGCTTCTATGTTTACCGTGCACGCAAGCCATGAGGGGTGGTGAGGGGGTAACAGTGCTTTATTTTTTGCAGCATAGGCTAAATATGTACCTAGATGCCAATCCAAAACTAGCTGTTCTCAGTGAGTTGGTCCTGGAATAGTGGTGGGTAATTGATCATCAGTTTCTGACAGGGGTGGAGCTTCCTTTGACTGTCTTCTTCATGTGGTGGTAGTTGGGCAAGATCTTCATGAGGAAATCTAACTGAAGTGTCTGGGGCTGAAAAGAGAAATGTTCTCAGCGTCAGCAACCTTTACAACTTTCAGAAATGTTTTTGACAGTCCACAGTTCCATGTTCTTTTTTGTTTTGTGGGTTAAAATATGTTTTAATAAATCAAAACTTGTTGCGTAACTCTCTTTCCTACCTAGCTTGCGTACACAGTATTGCATGATTCTATAAACCAGATGAAATTGGTTGAATGTAGAAACACACCTGTGGCCTTTCAGTCTGTACGCGTCTCATGCAGTTGGAGCCGTAGATGACTGTGTTCTCTGGGATGACCTCACACGTGTTCACCTGGCAACATGCACCAACGATACAGCCACTTGTCAGGATGACGTTCCTTCCAAGGTCAGCTGGGAACGGGGTGAGAATTTAGCGCCATTTCACAAATCATTTTGAAGTCATAAAAAATATCAAAATATATTCACTATGGCGTGGGCAAGGATTCTGTGGAAAAAATGCATTGTTATACCTTTGGATTCGATGACATTGTTGTCTCCAATTTTCAAAGCTTGTGAAACTTGGAGCTGGTCAAGGATAGAACATTCTCAGGGATTAGTCTAAAGTAGACATCAGATTCTGATGTACTACAATTACTTGTAGCAGATACTAGTACTACCTACAACCAACAACCCTTAGATCTGGAATAGACTATGACCTTTGCTTGAAATGTCAAAAGCCCATGGTTGTCAATGCATGGTAGTACTGAAGGATACCACAGCCAACTTCGAACACATTATTGGCCCCAATAGTCATGGTCTTTGGTTCAACTCCCTCTGTGTCTGGCATGATGTTCTCTGGATGACTAAAGGACACAACAGCATATTGTGAGTTGACATTCATTAAGACCACACAGCAGTCTGTGTTGGTGATAACCAATATACCTGTTGATGATAAGAGCTTGTTCCTCGATCAGATTGCCCTCTCCTATGACTATGGGACCAGCCTCTGCAATGATGCGGGCTTTGGGATGGACTACTGTCCTTGCACCTGTCATAGGGGGAAAAAAATCGTTTTTTAAGGAAGGCCTAACTGCTACAAAGCTATTGTATCAAACGTTGTAGGCTAGTCCAAATCTTACCGATAGTCACATCCCCTCTTATTTCACTTTCCACACACACAACAGCTCCAGCTGCAATCTTGGCACTGCAAGAAATGACGGACAAGTTATTACTATAGCTAAAGCGGATATAAAATCCTAAACAAACAGATCTGTTGTCATTTGATGATTCCGACTTTTGGGGAAATTATGGGTGTAGTCGGATGATTGTTGGCTAGCTAGCTGTTATATGGGGTGTATTTTGTTAGAACAGACATCAATATGCAGGAAATCGTTGTTTGTACAATATATCCTAACAAACAACAACACAATCTTGGAAGTGAACTATCAAGTAAAATAGTAACGTAGGCCTACCTTTTCTGTGCTGTCTGTTTTGTGTTGACGTCGGCCATCCTTCTGGCAATGATCACACACACTCGGCAGTTGATTTTAAGTCAAGATAGCCAAGGTTGATGCATCTAAAGTTGATTACTCTTGTCTGGGAAATGAATCGTGAAACCTCTCTGCCCTCTGTCGTTGCTTTTTGGTAATGCACGGATATGGATTCCATTAATTGTCTGTGGTTCCGTACCTGCCTGCCTCTTCAGGGTGGTTATGGTCTCTTGGCATAATCTGACAACGCATAGTGAGGAAAACGATACAACAGGTGTTGTAATAGCCGAGACAGCTTTCTAGGATAAAAACTACATTCATGACGTGTGTACACCTTTTAGAGTAGCATGTCCATGTTCGTCGAAATGCAGTGTCCTAATTCTCCGATAGACGGCACCGTCGGCTTTCAAGTGTGCAAAAGCAGCAGTAACAAATTATTCAAATAAATTAAAGTAGGCCTACAGCGTCAATATCTTTTTCAGAAATTAGCTTCTTTAATATCATAACCTTTGAAGTGAATGTTCAATGTTTAAGTCACCAATGGATATCCAGACCAATGGATGTAGACAAATAGGTTAGCCTCAAAAATACATAAACAAGGTATAGCTATGTTGTGGACTTCTCACAGAAAGCAGCAGTAACGTAGCCCAAGCTTACAAAAAAGGCTTTACGTTTTTGCTTTGTTTATTAGTAGGCCATCAAAATATTTTAGAATAACAAATACTGTAAAATATGTTTTCAGTTGTTTTACAATACGGCCCCAAACATTTTTACGAAATTCTAAACCTGGCAATTTCAGGTCTGCAATTTGCTGGCGTCTTTTTCTGGTTTGAAAGACATTTCGCTGCGCACGCCGATGCGATTACCACTAATATATACCCATAGCGTCAGTAGTCGACGACTTAAGGAGTTTGGTAAGTCGAGGTTGTCTGTTCGACGAACCCTTTGAAATTTAATCATAAACTTTATGAGAAACTATATCACTCGTCAATGCTTAGTGTGAGCGACAGGGATGGATTTTTTGTGTGTGCCGTCAGGCGCCGTCTCCTACAATCTTACACTCAACTACAATCTCCAAACGATGAAAGAGCTCTAGACACACGAGGATTGCTTTCTCAAAATTCTACGATGCAGTGCAGTCCAAAGTTGTGTTTTTCAAAATCGATATTTTTTTCATGTATTTTGTGGGACTTTAATGATTCTATTGCTCAAAAAAAGCGTAATCAATGGACACGCTGGATACACCTGTGCAACATTTTGCTCAATGACCCCACAATCTTGCACTAGACCAGCCGCTGTGATGTGCCGTCGTCTGAATATTTTATTGATAAAAGAGTGGAAATTAATATAACAGGAAGATGAAAGCGTATAATTTTTCCGCAATAATGAGATGGGTATGTAACTGTCTCGATTTCGGTGCGGCGGTCCGCCTATGCAGTCTTGTCCAAGTTTTTCAGAACTCTGAAATGGGCATAATATTGTAAAAAACAAGGAAACCCAACATGGATCAGTCAACGACATTGGATATCGAGGCCCTAAAGGTGAGACCGATTTAGGTTTTTTATATCAATTTGCTAAATTGTAGCCTACAGCAAGTGTTGTATAGCCTAATCTAGTTTACGTTGGACGGCTTTGGACTTGAGAAATGTATTTCAAACAGGGTGAAGGGTCTGAACGGTGCATGTGACCATTCATGAGCTCGTATGACCATTCAATTGTATGAACATTTGTGACCAATCATGTAAGCTACATAGATAAGTGTTGAAGAGAGATGAGCTATTAGTAACCCCTTTTACTCTTCACTGCATTTCAAAGCATGTTAAGGTATTATCAATGAATAATGATCCTTGAGTGGAACTTGTTTCATTTATCTAGGGACGGTAAAGGGGGGCTATGCATCTGCTGTCCGTTCATTCTTATATGTGTACAGTTAACTGTACTGAGTTAACCCCCATCAGGGACCACACCAAGGGAAGAAATAAATTGCCAACAGGTAACCTATTCCACACTAAAGGTGGTTCAACTTATCTTGAGAAGACAGGAAAGTATGACTATCCGTTTCATTGACAATATTATCATTATTTTTAAATGTATTTTACTTTTCACTAACAATATGGTTCAGAGAACAATTCAGGAATAAAAGGTGTTTATTTTTTATTATTAAATGCTACCAATACCACTTACATTATCACAATAAAAATGATCTCTATGATCTCTAATGAGTTTTTGTTATAAGACTAAAGCATGTATCCACTATGTGCATATTCTGTCTGCATGCTCATTAATATTCTGGTCTTGAAAGAGGGAGGCAAAGACCTTAAGCTACTGTCAGCATCTTCCTTCAATGGTAGCTATGTGGAGCAGTGAAAACAGAGAACTGGTGAGGATACACTGGAACAGGCCCTAACAGGCTATTTGTGCACTGTAACCCTCAACCAGCCTAGTGTCTTTAGCGATGCAACCCGACATGTTTGGCATTGAGTCCCTCCAAATCGTTTTTCCCCCTAAATATTGTGTTTTATGTTTGTTAGTTTGTTTCAGTAAATGTTTGGATGTACTGTAAGGCTATACAGTAGTTTGTTTTAAATGGTGGTAACATTTTGTGTGTAGGCTACAGTAAAGATCATGAATCTCATTTTGCATGTTGACAGTAACATCTCTGAATGGTCACTTTGACACTTCCCCTGTGTATCCATGTGATGAATGCAAATGTACCCCAGGGGTGTTGTCCAAAATGGATTTGTGAGCTCAGGGAGAATTAGTAGGGGATTAGCGAGGAAAGCCAGTGCACTCCTGCATTACAGGACTTTTTCTAGGAGAGTGCCTGTTTACGTCAATGAGCAATTTGTCGAGTCAAATGTAAAAGCGTGAGAGGTAAACAAATGGAGATCCAACCTCATAATCAACAGCAAGCGACCAAACGTGTTGACGAATAGCCTGCTGCGAGGTTCATTAACCAAAGTAACTAATTTTACTGATTTAAGCTTATCCTAATGGAGTGCAGCTGACTTAGTTGCAAGTGTACCGTTGGGTCCTTTGTATGAGAATGGTAAAAAAAACGTTGACTAACTTTAGTCATTCTTTTAGGGGATCTCCAAAACTTTTTCACATATTTTTTTTTTTGGGGGGGGGGGGGGGGCTAGCATGCTCAGACAGTGACCTTATCTAGCTGCAACCTTATCAAAGCCTTTATCTCCTCCAGTCCCATTCAGGTTATCTATTGTCTGTCCTGTAAAAGACTAGCAGAAGTTCTGAGGAAAGGGCACAGAACAAAAGAACTGAAATACAAAGCACCAATAGACACCTTTTTTTGTCACTCCAGAAAGCCCCAAATTGTCTTCAGATTAGGCACTACTTAGTTGTTGCACCAAGAGCAAAATGTAAGTCAGCTTTTTGAGTGATTCATCAGTATCTGGGAATAGCATAAACGACTATATCTTTGTAGTCCACTGCATTATTTAAGAACCTTGTGCTTCATAACCTTTTAATTGCACATGCCCGTCACACATTTTGCAGATTTGCATCAAAACGAGCGTCTACTCCTCTCCCTGTTTAAGTGAGCTTTTAGAAAGTGCAGTGAATTCCGTGACATTTGCCAGAACCCACCCATCACTTTCTTGACATGAATGTTTCGGTGCTCACTGTGTCCTTAGCGATGAGAGGTTTGCCTCTTTTTATAAAGGTAATTGGAAGATAAGGATGTGCACTCAGTCCCCGTCCCCGAAAGTCAAGAGCAGTCTTTTTCGTGCCTTCAGTTCGGTCCCCCACTCCATGGCTGCTGCAGTGAAAAGGATCTGTGAAGCAAGCGCACTCAGAGAGGGAAGACCGAATTGGAGCTGAGAGCGTGTAGTCATTAGTGCTTCTCAAATGTTTTCTTACCTCCGGCTGAGGCGAGCCTTGTGGGACACCCGTGGCACAGCGGAGTGAGGGAACGCAACGCGATGCCGCTGATTAACATCATCAGGCATTAATAACGTCTCATTTTCCTTCATTAGACGGCTTCTCGGCGGCGTTTTGTTGCCTCTGCAGAGCTGTGTCGTTTGATCAAAACAGCATGTAGACTATCACTCGGCGCTAATTGGTGAAGACGAGCTGCACTGGCGAAGGGAAGGGCCGCTGGGTAATTGCTATCGCCTCCGCCTGCAACGTATACGGGGCTCCGTGCTCGGGGGACAACCGCCTGGTATCAGACCTACATGGTCTTATCTCTGCAAACAATGACTTTATCAATAGACGAATGAGAGATGTTTGGTCCCGTCCTATCCACACACACATATGCTATCACACAACACACAAATGTTGGCAGAGTAGAAGTAGGCCTGGACTACTGTCGGTTGAAGAGGTCTCACGTTTTAAAGTAATCAAGACCTGACTGGCAGGTGGTAAATCTTCCATAGCCTAACTGAGGGTATTGAATGCTCTGTTGGGTGAATTGGGCTGTTTTTTTATAATTGAATCAATTATTCTGAGACGAGTTGTGCTATTTGGATTAGAATCATTTTTGCCTGCATAAGCAAACCTCGTATTTCAACCTCAAAAAGCCCCATCTGGAATTGGAGAGGCTTTCAGACTCAAAGGATAATTGTTCTGCATGCAAATGCACTCGGCACACTCTGATCACAGTTCTTCTGCTTGATAGAACTGGAAAGATGATTCACAGAAACCCTTCGATCTGGGCTATCTGCTAACATTGGAGAGCAACGCCCGCACAATGATCCACTCTTCGGCATAGGGTTACACGTCAAACATTGTCTGCTTGAAAGTCAGCTTATGACTCAAGCCCTGCTACCGAAATAGCACTGACTTCGCAACGGCCACTCGAGATGCGGCACACAACTGTTGACTTATTTAGCCGTTTTCTTTAATACTTGGGTCTGGTTTTTAAAGTGCGCGCACCGGCTCCTGCCCGCGGTAATGACAGATTGACAAAGCACCGCCACGGCACGCCGCTGCGCTCCTGTTTCATTTGCCGTGCGAACGGCCGAGCTTTAGGAGACGTGACTCAGCGAGGGTAATGTATGCATTAAAAACTCTAAAAAGAAATCACAGGATCCACCAGTGGTGTGGGAACAGTAGGTTGCCATAGAAATTAGAAGGGCTGAAGTGCTATAGTTTCCCCTGGCAACAGAGGGTTGAAAATAGACTTGAGTTGGCCTGCTCTGGCACGACTGTAGGCTAAAGAGAGAACTTAGAGAAGAATGAGAGGGGTACTGTCTGTATATAGAGTGTTTGCATACCCTTGAGTGCCTCATTAGTAATTCCGTTTTCGCGAAAGTGTTTTATCCTGCTTGGAGCCGTGACTTAGCTTAGTGAACATTTCAGTTAGTATTCAGAGCCAGACTCTTTATTGGGAGTTGTGCTTTGATCCGTGTAGATCCACCCTTTTCTACGTCGCCCATCCTGAGTTTCAACACAGCATCTATAGCCTCTACGTTTTGTGTTTCGTGGACTATCATCTACAGTGCATGTAGGGACCTTGTAGCACTGGTGCTCTCAGTGGCAAAACAAATCTGATCGTTGAATCCCTTGGATGAGATTGAAATGACCGTGAGAGCTTCTTTGCACCCATCTCTCATATCGCTCCTCTCCATGAACTGTATCAGTGGTCTAATTGGACGCTGTGACATTTCTGGGTCAGCGATAAGGGGTCATTTGTATTCACTGCAAAGTCACACATTCCATTTGTGAGACATCTGTCATTACTGTGAGATGTGACCAAACTGTCATTCTGAGCAGGGACCAAGAATTGTCAAGTGGATGAAACTGTAGTGAGCATAGATGGAATTGTGCAATGGGCCCGTGATTGCCTATCAGACAACCTCTAAGTGCACTATGCTTGTTGACCTTGTAAGTCTAACGTGTGTTAGTCATGTGCAGAGAAACATGCATTGAGCTCACATCACAGCCTCTTGGTATCCAAGTATTCCTACTGCAAGACTGCAGAATGGGATTTCAAAGCCAGGTTTATGATAGAGATCTGCAGGTCTCAGAAGTGATCTTAAAAGTGCTACACAAGGAGTTTTATTCAGCACCTTTCAGGGCAGATCTCAGGGAATTCTTAGAGAACTACTCTTGTCTATTTTGGGCTCTAGTTCTTGGTCTGACTGGGTAGATTAGCGCTCTAAGAACACACATTGAACCTCTCACACAATGTGACTGAGTATAATGGATTCATTTAACTCAATTACAGGCTATCGTTGCACATTGTATGTCTTGCTACTTTAGTTATTCTGTGTCAGTTTAGGGACACTGAAGTAATGTCATGGTTTCAAATTACCCAATTAAAGCGGTGCAAATAAGTCGGAATGAGTCCATTGTCTTAAATCCATTAAGACAACTGTGTCAACAATTAGTTCCATAAGTCTCGATTTGATAATGCTTGTGACAATTGGGCTGAGATTGAATTTGATATGTATAGAAATCACAGTATTGGCAAGATGTCAAAGTAGTTTTTTGCACCCACACAGCACCAACCCACAGATAATTGTTTGTAAGAAAGTTGGGATGTTGATACTGTAATACTACCAAGCTTTTTGAGACCCAAATTATGCGAGAGTTGGAAAAGCTAAGTTGAGTCTGAAGGCGTCCCTCCATGGCTGGCTAGTTGGGCTCATTTCAAGAGGATGCTCTCGGAGCTCAGGGATCCTGAAATGCCACGGTAACCGAAGAAGTGTCGTGGGCCCGTCGACTGGGTCGCCACAGGCGGTCTCTGCAGAGAAGGCTGCAGCCTACACTCGCTCTCCACATCCGGCACAGGCGGTCTCTGCAGAGAAGGCTGCAGCCTACACTCGCTCTCCACATCTGGCACAGGCGGTCTCTGCAGAGACAGACTTGAGGAAAGCGGGAAAGACGCAAACAGCTGCCCTGTTCGCTGAGCCCATCGTCAGCAACAGTGGGACATGTAGTGTGACAGGAGATCCCAAGGAGAGTCCCTCTGCTTACTGCACATTGTAAATCATTCTATTCACTCATTGTAGGAGGAATTCCACCTGACTCGAGGCTCATTTATCAGCCATACCAGAACTGGGAGGGGAAGGGGGTGGTGGAGGGAGGGGGGGGGGCAGCACAGTGTTCAGTTCCTCCTCAGAGATGTGTTGTGCTCTTGGCCTTGGAGCCAGTGGTTGTGAGTTGCACCCCGTCAGGAAGCCAGCTCAGATCACTGGAGAACAGCGGCTGCCGACGCACGCCCCCAACGACCAAACTTGATGGTCACCTGCCCCTCCTGATCTTTGATCAGTGCTCAGACGTTCCAAATACAATGGGTAATGCCCCCCACCCCCTCAAAGCTATACGGGCACAGAAATCTAATGGACCTCTCCTAGGCTTTGCCAGAAAGCAGGTGTTTTCAATAGGATTGCCATCAGGATTGACTACATTGTAGAAAACAGGTATTTTTAATTGGTTAGATAGTTCCTTGAATTTCCTATGTCAAGAACATGCTCGTGAAAGTCGTTCAGTGAAGATTGGAGGACAATCTGATGAAATCCTGACTTTGGCAACATGCTTCACAGAATGAATGTCTTCCCTTGTGAAGCAGCTTACATAGAACTCCAGTGAGCACTGAAAGCACTTAGACCTTGACACATTTTGGTCACAAGAGGTTTAATAAAGACAGTTTGCTTTCATTTAAGGGTATTTTCATGTTAACCATTTAGAAACTACAGAACATTTTGTATGCCACCTGCCCCCTTTTAATTGGACTACAAGTATTTGTTAAATTGGCTCCACAGCTATTTTCATTAGGCAGGTGTATTGGGCTTGTGCCGTTGCATTCATTAGAGAGCTGTGGAGTGGTCTGGCCGTGATTCTAGCTGTGTTCTGGCATTTTCCTATGGATGCTGCGGTTGTGGTGTAACATCAGTCTCTGTATGTCTCACATCAGTAAGTGCTAATTGAGGTGGCTTAAAGATTAACTGAATTTAATCAGGGATATTTTAAAAGCATTGGACATGTCCAGGTTCATTGGCAAAAATATAGGAATGGAAAACAGCCCGATGGACAGAGCATGCCACTCGTAGATGATCAATTGTAATGAAGAAAAAACGGATAATGGAAGATGAAAGAATCTCCAGGATGTACTAAGCTTAGTCAGACATGGAGGAAATGTTATTGGCCAGGCATGCACGGCTGCAGATACGGACACACTTATCTTCATTGATGATTTGACTGCTGGCAGCAGCAGGATGAATTGTGAAGCGTGCAAAAATATTGTATCTCCTCAGGTAGAACAGAACACCTCGAAACCCATTTCACAGCAGCAAGACAATGAGCCCAAACATATTGCCAGAGAAGCCAACGAGTTCCTCACAGTCAGAAATTGGTCAATTCTAATTGGCCTAAAGTCAGTCACCCAATAACTCTGAATCTAATTGAGTGTGACTTGAACATACTGTGGAGGGAACAGAAGGTAAAAAAAGCCCCAGAAACAAGCTGGAATAGTGGCTATGCGGAGGCCAGGAAGAACATCGCCGTGGAAGATGCCCATTGTTAATGACTGGATCAGAGACTTCAGGCAGTTCTTGTAATCAAAGGATATGTGTCTGACAAATGCATGTTATTTGATGCCTTAAAATGAGTTTATATAGTGACGTGGAAAGCTCAGAAGTTCTTTAGGTAGGAGTGGATCAAAAATGGAGTCAAGTCTCTGAGTCCAGTTCTCAAGTCCGAAAGGTGGCTTGATGGTCTTTTATTCAGGCAGATAGTTGAATACAAACACACCGGTACAGAACAAAAAAAGCCCCCAATTCTCCCCAACACCTGGTAATATAGGCAGAATATTTAGCGCACACCCCTTGTCCCAAGAGATAAGATCGTGCAATATGGAACCTTCTGGAAGATGAAGTCACCCATCCCTTACTGCGCACGCAGCCTTGCCTTGGCTTAGGGGCTACCCTTCACCTTTCACATAGTGTCCTGAAGTAGCATGTTCCCCAAGATCTCCACTCTCCTCGGACCTCAACCATGTTGTTCTCGCTCAGACCTTCCTTTCCTTACTCAGCCCCCTCCTCACTTGAAGTCACTCTGACATGCTCGCATCCCGCTCCCACCCTTGGGAGCTAGTAGCTCCTAAGTTTCTACTGAGACCAGCTGGAAACACTCAGCATCCATAGCAACCCCTGCTCCCTTGTCTCTTCTTGGTCCAAACTAAGCTATCAGCAATGTTCCACAAACCAAGATACGCACACACAGAAGAACTCCCTCTGTAACTAACAGCCTAGCCTCACACTCTCTGCCCCCCTCCTGCCTTCCATGGCAGACCTAATGTCTGCACTTACATTCCATCCTGCTCAAACAGGCCTTCTCCTAACTTAGGTTAAAGGTGACTCCATCGATCCTTAATACACTGCCACCCAATAATCAGCTCGCCACGACAATAGGCAAATTCTTGTTTTGCTAATGAAATGATAGTCTACACCTTTCATTTATTTTGCCCTGTTGAAGAACTATAGAATTGAACAAAAAATTGTGTCAAATATTTGATTTCATTTTAGATTTCCTGTTTTAAAGATTGATAATCTCACACAGTAGAATACGAATGACTTTTAGTGTGTGTGTGTGTGTGTTGGGGGGGCGGGGTGGGTGGAGACAACAAAAAAAAGAGCCAGTGGCACACAGGAAGTTGTCATTCACATTCTTTGTGGACACAAGAATCCGGTTTGAAAATGTCAACATTTGATTAGAATACAACAAAGCCGGGACACCTGGTTATTAAATCCCATACAAACGACCTTTAGACATGTAAAAGGTTGTTTGTTCAGGAGTATGACATTCAGAAATGTCAAGAGAAGGTACACAGACAGACTTGTTCTGTGGCGCAGGTTACTGTAGCTTTTGTTGAAAGATGATTATCCCATTTGATTTTCATTCACTGATGAAGAAAGACTATTGAAGCATGTTGTATAACATTCAAGTGTTTGGCCTCTGCGTCTATAGTGCCATTCCAGGGTCTCGTACCCTTGTAGACCATCCATCATTACCATGACAGATCACTAACATGTCAACGGTGAATTGCGGTAGATGATCATCATTTCAATGCATTGGCAGGGTAAGACACCTTTTCGAGATAGAGGCTCAGATGTGCTGCTCGCTGTTAATAAAATCAAGTCACCCAGATAACCTTGTCGGCGAGGCCTAGAGCTTGATGGATTACTGTAGCGGCAGTTCAATTTGAGAGCCGAATACGGCTACTGTAGCCGACTCAGAAGTGTGGCGTTGTCACCCCTGCTACCTCCTGTCAATTACTATGCATGGTCTTTTCAGGCTAGGATAACACCGTGCCTTCAGTCTGGGGATGGTTTCAGAGTCTTTTATATTTTGGGGTTTTTAAGTGACAGAGTGGCAGAAAAGCAAGTTTGTTGTTTTCATGTGGGCTGTGAACGTCTGAGGTCTTTGTTGCTTTTAGTCTAATGCTCTCCCAGTACTGTTTACAAAATATATTTTTCAAACACGGCAACACATTCATAATTTATAAGATAAACAATGAACCTATGATAAGAAGTGCAATAACGGGAAGATTTTCACCTGACTGGACAGAAGATGAAAGGATGAGTGCAGAATGATACCGGCCTTCTTTGAAGCAAATGACAGCATATCGATCGAAATATAGGCTTACCAAAACATAGGCTGGCAGTATGTTAAAATATGATTATTTTTGTGACCTGTATGCAGTGTTCACGGTTTTGATATAATGCCATGCCAGTTCTATACCTTCACCTCAGACATTTGGCTGTGTGTAAGCAGCACGTCCATGTGTGGTTCCATTCCAGATGACCCAGGAACAGTACATCCTGGCCTCCCAGTCCATCCACCTCCAGCGGCCGGGCTGCGTCGCCGTCTACCCCGTGGGCCTGTACGGCTGGAGGAAGCGATGCCTCTACTTCTTCCTGCTGCTGCTGCTGGTCATAATGATAGTCAACCTGGCTCTCACCGTGTGGATAATAAAGGTCATGAATTTCACAGTGGTGAGTACAGGGTGTCTTTCGTACCGGACCAGGATGCGTGGTGTTACCTCAGGAATAGTCCAGGTCCCAAAGACTCTTCTATTTCTGGCGGGTTTCCGCATGAGGGTCTGGATAGATGGCTCCACTAAACGTGGTCAAACAAAAATATATACACATATTAAAGGTCTGTGGGCAGCAAGATAATCTCTTTTTCACCTTTCACTCATCTTATCCAGCCATGACACCTATGACCTACAACTAAGTCTGATTAAAGTGGAGTATCATTTTTTTGGGATAGCCTATTCTCCACGAACAACAGACTAGCATGATTTAACCAATAAGCCTCTATCGATTTGGTAGCATGCATTGAGGTCTTGCTAAGGGAATTATTGAGCTACACTGGTCCATTATTGAATGAATCTATGAATCTATCTTGTAATGATGGTTAGATGGCTTTGGGGATGTACTTTGACCTCTGAAATACTGTTGAACAATCCACTTCTGACTTTCTGTATGCAGTATTTATTTGGGAATTTGGATAAAATAAATATAATATAGTATTACTTTATAGTAATAAATGTTAAATGCATAAAATGTCTAACGTAACGAACATTCGCCACACCCTTTTAAGACTGAAGTAGGTTGGAGGGATGCAATAAGTGAAATTTTCATGACTTTTATGTGAATGAGAAATGGATCATCCACAAATGCTATTTTTGAAAGAGTGTGCAATGTAGGTCAGCTGTAGATTTTGAAATACTGTATGAAAAACTTGAGTCTTAGACAAAACCGTTGAGAGTTTAACATGCAATTAGCTAAACCACTGTGGCACACTTTTCCACTTCATGAATAAAATAAAACAACCCAAAAAAGACGTGGGGCTTAAAGTTGCGGGGTGTCGATCGTGAACGTAAACCCAACAAGGAGATTTGGGCTTGCGTGACATTCTCAGGGACAATGCACCCCATCAACCATTTTGTCAACAAACTCCTGACGACTGCATCCAGGGAGAGGGATGCATCCCCAGGCTATCTTTATCGCCTCCCCCCTCCCCAGCCTCCCATCAATCTCTGTCGCCGGTAAAGACCTTATCAGCGGTGTTGGTGTCGCTCCAGAAAATGTACTCCTCCGCTTCCCATCTCTCAAGACTTCGCTGGCTCAATAGAAAACTCTATGCCAACCTGGGCTTTTTCCCCTCCTGTTTGTTTCCAACATTTGTTCACCTCAGTTGATAGGGAGGAAAAAAAACCTAGATTTGGAATGCAGGTCGTGTCTGTTCGGACTAGAACGGTTCTCATCTTTTAAATGATAAATTGGTCCATCGTTGACTGAACAGATGTTGTATTGATTTGGAACAAAGCAACTTAATGTATTATCGACAGAAAATACATTTATAAATACTCGTTAGGTGGACTTCAAATAAAAAAAACTTATAAAACTTAAAAAAATATATATATTATATACTCATCACACACACTGCAACAAACATCAAACCCTTACATTTCCTAGAACAGGATGGACAGAATCACAGAAAGACGTCTGTGTAACCTTCATCGCCGCTCGGTCATAAATCCGGAGGGTTGCCACGTTAGTGCGGCTTGAAAGGCTTAGCGACACATCATCACCCTGCCTGTGTTCACAGCGTGTGTCTCTGTCAGCGCCGTGTGACAGCCTACCTCTGTCCTGTCACTCAGTGTCCTTGGTGCCTGGCATGCACAGCCTCAAGGTAGGGGGGCTAACCCAGGCCATGGCCGACCATTAGCAAGCTCCAAGCGACAATGAATAAAACCACAAGGATGTTTTTGGGGAACTAAAATGTGATTGAATCAGTACGCTGCCATGGTATGTATTTTCTGGTTAGGTTTTGGGTTCATATTAGGCTCAACATTATGTACCCAGTCAAGCACCTGGTTTACCTGAGGCTTTTTTGACCGGCACTTTCCCTCGTTTTGTCTGTTTGTGTCATAGAATGGAATGGGAGACCTCCAGGTGAGCAGAGATGGCATCCGTCTGGAGGGGATATCCGAGTTCCTCCTGCCCCTCTACGTCAACGAGATCCAGTCGAGAAAGGTAAGAAAGAGCGACCGTTCTGGAGGACAGCGAGGCACAACTGGATTGGCCAATTCCCCCGAGTCAAAACCAGCCTAAGACCCACAGATCGAAGTATACTGACGGACTCGTCAAACCTTTTTGAAAGTTTCGGGAAGAAAGTCCATGACATGTGGCTTGATCTGAAGGCGAAGAGCCTTTCCGTGGATGTTCGACGCCCATCAGACGTGGGAACACAGACGAGGACTGTCCCGTTGTCTGTCTCCAGCCGTGACGGTCTACTCTCCCCCCTCATTTCCTGTCCTCCTGTGTCTGTATCAGGCTCCCCCATCAGCAGGAGATGGGTAATAGGTAATAACATCCTCCTCTGCCTCTCCCAGGCCACATCCAGCCCTACTGGAGATTACAGGCGATTACAAAGGAAACCCGCTGGATTTCCAATCAAGCCCACGCGATAAAGCCCCCCCACTGCCCCATCCCTCCCTCCCGCCTGCCTTCAACCCCGCAACCCTTTGATGTTCTGTAGATTAACTTAAAGAGAAGCTCCAGCACAAATGCTCTCTTTTTTTTTTTTTCTCCCGCCTAACTTCATAGGCGTTCTGTTGATTGTTCCCTTTGCAGGGATTTGGTATGGTCGAGGAAAGTAATTTCAGGACCTGGGAGATATGCTTTTGGAGTGCTGTCGATATGGGTGAGGACAAGACTTCGGATTGATTTGGTACACTGGATTGGTTGAGAAACTGGATAAAATAGGTAGACGATTGACTTTGATGTGCAGTAGGCTCTTTGATGGCCTTCTTCGTACTGCCTGTTCAGTGTTGCCATTGATTTACTTGTCAGTGCATATTGAACGTTCCGGAATCTCATTGAACACAGGCACGTTGCACTGGAGATGCTGAAGAGTTTGGCTCGCTTTTTGACTTGGCCCCCCCCACACTGGCGCAGTACCACCCCGAGACATTTTTACAGTGTTGTTTACGGACGAGCAATGCAAGGACACCCTTATCTCCTCTCGCCAGAGATTTTCGCGGGAGGGAATCTCTGAAAGGGTTGTTCAATATTTCTCACCTGAGGAAATGTGTCAAGCACTGAGCAGGGGGGGAGAGAAGGATTATGGTTATCCTCTGAGTTGCAGGGAGTTTAGTCATACTACTGTGGATGTAGCGCTTTTTCAGTCTGACTTGCACCACTGATCAATAAGCTATTACAGAGAGCTATGGTGGAGGTACAGCCTTTGGTGTGGAGAACTCTATGTAGATGTCTTGTTTAACTTTGCTCATTTTGTAATAGAGCCCTGATGTGATAGGAAATGAGTTAGCCCTGGAAATAAGCTGTTAGAAGAACTATTGTACTGTATATTGAACGATCCAAAGATATTCAATCTGTTTAATCTGCGGATCTCAAACGTCTTTGTGGAAATGCACATGGCGACTGTGTGGGCTCAAGATGAAAGCCCTAAACACGATCTCGGGTGTGAATTGAATAGTGTAATATTAATGACACTGATATTAAGCTGCAGGGGGAAGTTAATCAAATCTCTGCCATTCAAAACTGCTGGCTGTTGTCTCCACGGGATCCAGTCATTCTATAAATAGGTCAGAGCAGGTGTGATTCATTGGAGTGAAGCCTATCCCGCTCTGGGGTGGATACTAACAGGCATGAACACAGACAATTAGGAATGAAATTAGAATGAATTTTACACTATTAATTACCGTAACATTTTTACAGCCACATGCATTCATTAAGTAGATATTTGTTCCAATTTGACACAAATCTGCATATGGCAAATGTGGCAGATAATCAAGGACCAGAACTGTACAGTTCCAACTGTATTACAGCAATTAGTGCCATGGTAAACAAACACACACACAAAAACAGGGGCAAATCGTGGTGAAGAAAATCGCTGAAACACTTAGAAATGTACGAAACACAACGAGGTTGGGGTGAGCAGAGTGTGAAGCAAACCCGAATCCCCTCAGGTCGATTTCATTGTTTATTGACTTGAAGCCAAGAGGGCTAGCACGAAGTGAGGCTTCCACCTCCATCTCATCACCCACCCACCCGCCGAGTCCCAAGACCCTGAAACATCACACAACGTTTCCACGCTTGGACTGTCTTTTTCAGAAGTAGTCCTATGTGCCTCTTACCTCTGGCCCTGATGCTGCTCATAGTATGCAGGGCAGCACCCGCTGTTTTGGCTCCGCCATGGTAATTTGTCAGTCGGACAGCCTCACTGTAGCTACAACATCAACAGGCTCCATTTATGCGCGTTTGCTCTCTCCTCTCGGGGCCGACCTTCCCCGCAATGACTAATATCGCTTTCATCCCCTTCCAAAGGAGCGTTCAAGAGAGCCGCATTGAGGTTCACCCCCAGAGGATACCTGTTAATGCCTGTACACCCTTTTCTCTTAAGTGATACTTCAGTCAGGATTTGGGAAATCCCACCTTGATGAGCCCCCTTCCTCCCCCTCCGTAGGTCCTTCAGAACCTGCGCTCGCGATGAGCATGTCATATCCGGCAGGCTCTCGATGAAAACCATCTCAGAAGTTTTCCCACTCAATTGCAATCTTCCACTCTAAGGGTTCATTTTCATTCTGCTGGAGAAGATTGGTCTGAGGTTGAAGAAAGGCGATATATGCAATATGCTGAATGGGTTATTGAACAGGCAATCACTGTAGCAAAGTTGTATTTTTTCTTAACCATAGTTCCGAGTTACAGAGTAATAATGGCAAGCCGTTACAGCTGAAAGTCTTGATTCATTAAGAAAAAATTAAGTGTTAACTCTTGTTATTCCCTGTCTTTTTTCTTCCGGTCTGTTCTTCTCCTCTGGCATCCTCGTTCCTCTCATGTTTTCCCCAGGACAGCCCATTGGTCTTGCGGGCCGAGAGCAATGTAACACTTAACGCCCGGAACAGCCAAGGCCAACTCACCGGGCAGCTAACAGTGGGTGAGATACCATCTATTGGCTAGACTGTTTTGTTTTTGGCCTCATACTAATTAAATGATGAATGAGCACCCTACTAATTTGATTGGCTTAATTAAACTAAAATATTTTATATGTATCTTGATACTTTACTATTTACTACCCATTCTGACCATTTGTTGTTTTAAGACAAAGTGGCTGAAACTGTAAATTGCCTGATCGATCTTCTCTCTTTAATGACTCTAATCAAGTTTAGAGCAACAATTTATCTTTTTTCTCATTGCCAATTGTCTCCTTCCGCTTGAGGAAACACTGGGAAGTTTTGCAGACATTAACCTTTGAGTCACTTATGGAAAGGGCAATGGATTCTTCTTATTATCGTCAAGTTTAACCATCAGTCAGACCAAATTACCTAAGCAATTTACATGATTAATGACCATTGGAAAGCAAATGACCTACTTATTATCTCGAACAGCTATTGATTCTACCCAGTATAAGTTTAAGATTGATGGTAATTCAACAAGGCCTTTGATATGACATCACCCGTTGCGCTCGACCTTCTCCGGGAAATTGGTGTCTGATTAGGTAGAAACAGCATTTGGGAAATCATCGATTAAATGAGGTGAAACTTGGCGGGAATAATTGACATCCAGTGTGCCAGCTTCTCCCAACTCACAGATGCAAATGCAGTGACTATCGATTTATTTGGAGATTATTACACATATGAAGCTAAAGAGAAAACAGTATATAGTTGTGGGAAGGTCCTAACACCTGCTGTATTCATCTGCTGTTAATAACTGTCAACATTTGGCATTTGATTGGATTGTGCTTGAAAGTTGCCCATTTCCCATTGATTGAAATGGAATAGAATCAATTTCAGTTCCAATCCTGCAACTCCCCAGCCTTGATACCATTTTCTCTTGTTAACTCCACTCCCAATTGAACTGCCTGACCCCCTTCAAGATGCTGAGGCTGTGGAGGTCCAGTGCCAGAGGCTGGAGGTACGGAGCTCAAATTCAGAGAGACTTCTGTTCTCAGCCACTGAGGAGCAGGTCAGCATAGGAACGGACAAACTCACCGTTACCGGTAAATATAGACGCTTTTTGTTTTTGTTCTCTAATTAGCTTAATATGGAACGAAATCTGAGCCAAAATGCTTAACGGTGAGGAAGGATGTAGGTGTGGTTGTTGTTGTTGTTGTAATGTGTTGTTGGTTTTTGTGGCTAGGTGCAGAGGGAGCTGTGTTTGGTCACTCGGTAGAAACGCCGCTCATCCAGGCGGTCGCCTCACAAGACCTGAAGTAAGCAATGCTCAGTAACATTTGGACCTAGCTGTGGAAATTGTACAGTACAAAACGCTATTATCGCCGTCATCCTCTGCAACATGCCCACTCACGAATCCACCCAAGTATCTCCCCCTTTCATAAAACCCCTCTCAAGTTCAATTTACTCAGCCCCAGGGCCAGAGGGCCCTGTAGAGTATGCATACTCCAGTTCCTGCTCTCCAGCTGCACACATGACCCCAGGCAGTGGTTGTGGGGCATCCATCAACCAGCCATAACGAGTGTGGTTGCGGTCCCACCTCTGTGGTCTTGTGTGGAGGGCTCGAATTACAGTTGGCAGACAAACACTGTTCTGGCAGCTAATCACTCTGTGGTGAGTTGAATGCTAATGAAGTTGCCCCAGAGCGAACACATTTGCGTACACACACACACACACACACACTTACACAGCTCCCACAAGCTTTAGGGGTGACCATCTGCAGTGTAGTCAATATCAGGAAGACTGAATGTAAAAGAGGGGCATTCTGAATTGACATGACGTTTCACATCGATTCAACAGAAGTTGATGTTCGAAATGTTGCATTGATCAGGAACCATAATTAGCTGATCGACAAATCCAAGGTAGCACTTCTATTCAACAATGTGTCATTTTCTATTCTATATTGAAAAGAAAGACAAAAAAAATCATCTGCTGCAAATGTGTTTCTACTTTTGGAAGCATTTTTGCACCCCGCAGGTTTGCACACAAGGGCTGGCAGGTAACATTTGGATAGCAGTGGGTGATGCTTGTGCCAAAAATCTCAGATGTGAGAGCGAGAGAGAGAGAGAGAGAGAGAGAAGGGGGGGGAGAGGGGGAAGCTCTACCTATCCTTGTCACAGTGAAACACAACACACCTGCTGTTTAGCCTTTCCAAGCGACATCTGCCAGGATTTACTTCATAACGACACCCAGTGTACCATACACTTTGACTTGTTCCTTCTACACCTGATGTCACCTTGTAGGTTTCATTAACCCTGCTCTGCGTAGGGACTTTTTTAAGGACCTGTACTTGGAGTTTTCCCCAATAAGGAAGGATACGTTGCAGACCAAAAATTGCCAAGAGAATAGTTCTGCTGTATTGTTATTTCAGCTGAGAGAATGTGTTTCCCTTTCCATTCGTCTGTGATCTTGGTCTGTCATAGAAAAATGTGTGGGGCTTGATGTTTCTGTGCGTTAGCATCTTGGTCTAATTTGTAGCCCGCCGTCAAAGTGGCACAGGGTAAACAGAATACTTTACTGTACATAACTCAGTAAGTTCTGTGAAAGTGTAGAAGCCGATTTTTAAAGCCGAACAGGCTTTTGGAATGCAGATGATATTCATTTGCCTTTTTCATTATCCAAATGTGTCACATTCAAAGGTTCTGGAGATTTAAAGATTTCCAAACCACGCGTTTATAGTCGCTCCATTTAAAATTCATTGAAAACATTTGGGTGGAATAGAATCAATTTGAAACGGTTACGAGTTATGAGAACACATTTCTCATTGATTGGCTCTCGCTCTTATCTCTGCGTGTAAACAAATATTCCACAGTAGGAAAATGTATAATTGCATTAGCCTCTGTATTGCTGAAGGTCACAATCAGATGCCACAACAGCACGTGTGCTCACGAGCAGTACCAGGCTCGAATAATGAAGAGGAGGTACGCAACCGTGAACCTTAACGCTGTTCCAGAGTCGACTCTTATCGAGGTGTTGAAAGTAAACACAGGAACTAAGCTAATAATACAAATATTAACATATTGCGCAATGCCTCACGCTAAGCTGATTTGATATTCCATCAAAGCCTGCATGGCAATGAATTCTCATTAGCTGTGACACAAATTAATAAAGATGAGGTAGATATGACTTTTAGTAGATTACATGGAGACAAAGAAAAAAACGTTCCAAAGTCTTTGGGGAGTTTTGAAATGTAAAGTGTTAAATCAAACTAAAGTTCTGAGTTTTAAGTACAGGACTTGAAAGCAACTTTCGTTGTCCGCGTCATTGTGATTACTTCCACAAGTTAGGAAAAAAAACACAAAGTAGGACAACAGTCGATGCGTGCCTAATGCTAGATGGGTCACTGCTACATGCGTGTGTTGCTGACGTTGTCAGGCTGGAGTCCCCGACGCGCACCCTGACCATGGAGGCCCCCAGGGGAGTGGAGGTCAGCGCCCGGACGGGGGGGCTGAAGGCCCTGTGTCGGAAAGACCTGCACCTCCAGTCCACCGAGGGAGAGGTGAGGAGCATGCGGAACCTCCCCGTCCGGGGGACCCGCCATTAACATAAAATGCATTATCATAATTAGGTCTATTATTGCTCGAGTGTTTCACCCTCTAGCCTTGGCCTGACTTGTCACTGTCTCATTTTTTGTAATTGTGTTCCGCGTATTCCCAATGCGGCCCCAGTGCCCCACTCACACAGATTGAATTAGCTTTCCAATTTATTTGTTGGAAGGCGTGTCATGGCTTCAAGCAAAGCACCTACACCTTCAGAGAGCCGCAAACGCCACTGATTCCATTTTCCCCCGATCAGATCTTTTTAGACGCGGACGCTATCCGACTGGAGACCCTGCCCCTCGGCACCTACGCTGCCTCCTCAGGCCCCTCCTCCTCCTCCCCCCGGACACAGAAGGTGTATGAGGTGTGTGTCTGTCCCAGCGGCAAGCTCTACCTCTCCCCCGCCGAGAGCAGCTCCACCTGCCAGGCTGTCAGCAACATCTGCCTCTGGAGCTGACCTGCTACTGGCACCGACGGAACACCTCGCGGCCCTGGCTCGAGGACCTGTCTCCCTGCCGGGGGTCTGCCTCGTCATCTGACCAGACACCAGGGACAGACAGGCACCTTCCGGTAAAGTCTGACTCTAGGCCTGACGTCTGTCCATGACGCAGGCCTGAGCGCAGCAGTGACTGTCGCCTGTCACAAAATGCAGTCTCTTCCACCACGGAAGGCCTTGGGGTGCTCTCCGCTGCTCCCTCGCCAACAGTCCGGAACTTTCCAGCACTGCAGATTCCAGAGATGAACACCTTATGCATCAGTTAGTTCCTGAAAAGGGGGGGGGACACAGGTGCCTTTTCTATGGAATAAGGAACACTGAGTAGACTTTGTCGGGATGTCTGCATCTTGCATAGAACAGTCGAGGGAGCACAATTCTGCAATTTTTTTCTTTCGTTATTTACAATTTTTTTGAGTGTTGGGTCTTAAGAGAATGCTTGATTCCCATTGTTCATGTTATTACTTACTGTTTAGGATTTCCCATGTTCAATTGATGTTTTCTATACTGTATTCCAAATGTCTATACTGTACTTTGAAACAAAACTGTTTTGATAAAGACATTTGAAATGGTACTGATAAAATGATACAAGTAGCGTACTTACCGAGCCACCTTTTTTAGAAACCTGCATACAGTTGACAAGATTGTTAAAATAACGGTAAGATCCCTGGTTCATTTTATAAAACTGCATTTTTTGCAGTGTATGTATAGTGTGTTACTTAGGGTCATCCAGCTCAGACCAGGCCTTGGCCATCTGTTATACATATAGCCAAATACACCAACTTCTTCTAAAGAGAAAAGTTATATGTCCAGCATCAGCAAAGTACCCTGACGGTTGCTCAGGCCTTTCACTGTCTCCATTACTGTCTCCATTACTAGGTCTCCTGCCCAATCTTGCTCCTCCATCCCATCCAATGGCCCATGAACCCCAGCAGCAGATCTAAGAGAAGCAGCCGTGCGTCAACTTGGTCGACCAGAGTCACTTCTGCTCCACTTCCTGGTTGACCCGTGTCCGGCACCACCGCCTCCCACAGAGCTGAGAGAACAGGGTATGAACCATGTCCGTGGTCTGACTGTTTTTGTTCCGTTTTTGTATGGTTCTGATTTCTTTATACTACAGTTTTAATATGCTAGCTTTAGCTTCGCACGTCCTGCACAATATGCTTTGGGATTTTTTATATTTCACAGTGATGGACAGCGTATTATTATTATGATCTCAAAGGTCTGATGTGCAGAGAATTCTGACAGTTTCAATTTGGAGCAGTCGGGAACAAAATAGGCCATGTAAAAATGATAAGGGCATAAAAGGGTAAGGATCTTATTAGAAATAAAATGGTTTAAGTGATGGGTCAACAGGTCTAGGAACCAGTCATTAACTCTTGTTGTATTAAACCACAGATAAACATATGGGAATCAATACAATTATGCAAATACCACTAAATCAAACAGTCATATCTGTGGCATTTGTTCTCCTCTTTTGTTAATTGGATTTTGTGTTACTGTGTTTGTAACAAATTGAAGTGGGTCAGGATATTGGATTACTGGACTCCTGCCAAAGCGGAGTTACACTGAGCCACTAAAGGAGGAAGGATTTTAGAAGTTTGTCTTTAGTATGGAAGATATGCTGTTTGATGTGAGATTTCACTGCTTTTCAAGCAAGAAGCTTGAAAGGTTGACAGGTTTTTGTGCAGAAACTGGATCAAATGTTGCTTTTTAAAACGTTTTTGTATCCACCTTTTGCAAGTGAATTTAGACAACCATGTTTACCTTTTCAATAATTTGGCATTGTCCCAAGACAGCACATCTTAAAAGTTTAGATTTTTATGTCATGGCTGCAGCAAAATGTATTACAAAAAAGTGTCAACTCTAAATGTGTAACAAGGGATGCTATGTATTCATTTATTGCTAAACAAATTATAAACGATCCTTTTATCACTCATTCACTCTATAGAAGACATTTTGATTTAAATCCATTCATTATTGTGGATTTACAGTGCCCTCCAAAAGTATTGGAACAGTGAGGCCAATTCCTTTATTTTTGCTGTAGACTGAAAACATTTGGGCTTGACATCAAACGATGAATGTGAAACCAGAGATCAACGTTTCAGCTTTTATTTCCAGGTATTTACATCAGGATCTGATGCACAAATTAGAAAATATCACCTTTTTGTTTGAACCCACCCATTTGTCACGTGAGCAAAAGTATTGGAACATATGACTGACAGGTGTGTTTTGTTGCCCAGGTGTGTCCTATTACATACATTATTCAATCAATAAATACCACTGAATGTCTACACTCAGGTTCAGATTGGGTAAGATAGGTTTTGTCTATGCAGACTGTATTCAGAGGTGAAAACAACATGAAAACCGGAGCGCTGTCTTTGGGTGAAAAACAAGCAATTGTGAGTCTTAGAGAAGATGGAAAATCAATCAGAGCCATTGCAGAAACATTGGCCATAGCCAGTACAACCATTTGGAATGTCCTGAAGAAGAAGAAAACTACTGGTGTACTAAGTAACAGACGTCGAACAGGTAGACCAAGGAAAACATCAGCAGTTGATGACAGAAACATTGTGAGAGCTGTAAAGAAAGACCCTAAAACAACTGTTAGTGAGATCAGCAACAACCTCCAGATGGCAGGAGTGAAGGTATCACTATCTACTGTTCGCAGAAGACTTCATGAACAAAAGTACAAGGGCTACACCAGAAGATGCAAACCACTCATTAGCAAGAAGAATAGGAAGGCCAGGCTGGAATTTGCCAAAAAGTACAGAGATGAACCTCAAAAATTCTGGGACAAAGTTTTATGGACTGATGAGACAAAGACAAAGACACTTTTACCAAAGTGATGGAAAGGCTAAAGTTTGGAGAAAGAAAGGAACTGCTCATGATCCCAAACACACAAGCTCATCTGTGAAACACGGTGGAGGTAATGTCATGGCTTGGGCTTGCATGGCTTCTTCTAGGACGGGCTCATTAATCTTCATTGAGGATGTAACACATGATGGCAGCAGCAAAATGAACTCGGAAGTCTACAGAAACATTTTGTCTGCCAATTTAAGGAAAGATGCAACCAAACTGATTGGCAGAGCCTTCATCATGCCGCAAGATAACGACCCAAAACACACTGCCAAAACAACAAAGGAGTTCATCAGGGGCAAGAAATGGAAGGTATTAGACTGGCCAAGTCAATCTCCAGACTTAAACCCTATAGAGCATGCATTTTACCTGCTTAAGAGGAGACTGAAGGGAGGAACCCCACAAAACAAACAACAACTGAAAGAGGCTGCAGTGAAAGCCTGGGAAAGCATCAAAAAGGAAGAATGCAAAAGTTTGGTGACGTCAATGGGTCACAGACTTGCTGCAGTTATTGAAAGCAAAGGATTTGCAACTAAATATTAAGTCTTATTCACTTAAATATGTTTTAAGTATATCTGTTCCAATACTTTTGCTCACATGACAAATGGGTGGATTCAAACAAAATGTGATATTTTCTTAGTTGTGCATCAGATCCTGATGTAAATACCTGGAAATAAAAGCTGAAACGTTGATCTCTGGTCTCACGTTCATTATTTGATGTCAAGCCCAAATGTTTTCAGTCTACAGCAAAAATAAAGGAATTCGCCTCACTGTTCCAATACTTTTGGAGGGCACTGTAGGTGCAGAGGTCCTGGGGGGAATTGAACCTGCTTGTTGTGGGGCACACATGAAGGATCTGTTTGATGCTGTAGCTATTGATGGCTTTAATGGACAAGTTCATTTGAGAAAACTGGAAAATGCTATTTGAAGAAAGGAGGTTGAAAAACTGGCTAAGCAATAGTGAGTAGTACAATATCTAAGACGCTAATCTGTTAGTTTGATCCATTAATGAGAATGGAAAGGTATAAGATGAGCTATGACAGTCATATTAATGTGTGATGTGTCATTCAAGTTGTGTATGTATGCCTTCATTATTCAGACTTAAATATTCTCTGTTCAAATCGTTCACAGACCCAGTGTCAAATGAGCCATTACAAGGCAGTTTCCCCTCACACAGCAGTGAGTATTGCTCTTATAAGAATACGGGGGGCATGCTGTATAAAGAATGCTATTTCAATGTTGATACCCTGCAGCAATTCTCACCATAATTGGGGATCGCCACCCCAGGACTGTTGAATTGACACCAGGCATGTGCTGCCACCTGTTGGGTTAATGATGCCTTTAACAAGCACACAGCATTGACGTGAGTTTTGCAGGTGCTCTAAAAGTGTGCGTACTTGTCAGTACACAGGCTTCACAAATACAGCAAGACTACAACAGAGAAAAGAGGACACTTTTTAAAATGTATTCCCATTATAAAGAGTAAAAACACTGACATAATTTAGTATTTCAATACCTGGAATGGTAGCAGTGATTATTTAAAATCAGAATTAAAAGCATGGTTGCATTTGTTTGAATAAATGTAACTTTACAATGATTGCTGATGTAGTAGCTAGAGTTGGCACATTAATGATCATGTTACAGCAGCACCTGAACCTTGCCTAAGCAGATATGCAAAGAAATGTCCAATACTCGCTTAAAACATCTTTGATTTCATCAACATAAAAAAAATGGATTCCCACCATCAAGCAACATTGACAATTGAGTGGAAATCTGGAAAACGTTTTTTTTTTTTTTTTTTTACGGCAGCAGGCTGTGGTTCTAGTGCCTTTCTCCTGTTTCTTCTTCGGTGGTGCTGGTCTTGCGCCTGTCGATGCCCTTGTGTTCCAGGATGTGTTTGTAGGGGCAGACCGGTCTCCTGCTGCAGCCCATGTTCCTCCAGAAGAAGCACTCCTTGGAACTGTGTCACCAGAGGGATGAAGTCCCCGTTATTCTCTAGACTTTCATGTTACTCACACCAAAACCCTTCTGAGGTGGGTAGATATGGCAACAGGAGGTGGTACAATCTGGGGCACCAACACAACTAATTGGTATATTTGTTGTTTTGTTTGAGTGCTGCTTGACATTCTCCTTTTTGTATACACATTTATATCATGCACAGTTAAAGTGGATATTTACATGAAATTATTGCTTGCTCATTGTACTGGGACCCTGGTAGCACTATGGTTAAGTGTGTACCATGTAAGCTGAGGCTGTACTACAGGGGTTTGAATCCTACCTGAGCCATTGACCTACATGTCCTCGCCTCACTTTCTTTGTCCATATTCACTGGTCTGTCTCAAATGAAGCAGAATTGATCTACTTTCAAATGCATCTTTAAAAATGTATGTTCAGGGTTTTCTGGGACAGTGTGCTCAGGTTTTTTCTATTTAAGTCCAGTTTCAGATTTGTCATGTTAGTTACATAATTCTTGAAAATCTGAAAATGTAATTTTGGTTTTGTGCCATCTGTCCCCTTTTAGCTGGCTATGTAGGTTGCAACATGACTGGCCTTACCTTTAAACCGCAAATCTCTGAAGTATACTTTCTGATCTATGCAATATGCATTTAATGTTAAATCAAATGTTTTGGCCAGAAACTCTAATGTCAGTGAGTTTGTCTTTTAGGAATGTGAAAATGCAGGTACACCCTATAACTATTGTCTTTCTCCAAATATTTGAACATTATGGGCACTTAATATGAATTGAATCAACAGGTTGGAAGGCAATAATAATTCAACTGCCCTGGCTACAAGCACACTTAATTTCAGAAATTGTACCCTCGCTACATTAAATTTGTCTGACAGACTTTTCTAATAGAATACAAAAAGGTGAACATGACAATTAGCTCCACAGAGTAACAGCACAACTAGCTCCACTGAGAGTAACAGCACAACTAGCTCCACTGAGAGTAACAGCACAACTAGCTTCACTGAGAGTAACAGCACAACAAGCTCCACTGAGAGTAACAGCACAACTAGCTCCACTGAGAGTAACAGCACAACTAGCTCCACTGAGAGTAACAGCACAACTAGCTTCACTGAGAGTAACAGTAGTGTGCTTGTCCGGTGGTTCCTCACCTGCTCTGGCAGTTTTCTGGCAGGTCCACAGCCTGCCGAGCCGCCTTGGACATGCCCATGTGTGTGGGGATTCTGTCTGGGTAGCGAACAGTCACCCTGGTGCCATGGAGTTCATGGCCCTGTTGATAGAAAGGGCATTTCGGTGTATTCATTCAGCGTACACTTTTATCCAAAGCCATGGACAAGTAGCACATTTAGTAAGTGCACAGTTGTAAAATGATTATAGTGGTTAGTGGAATGGAATTGTCTGCATTTTACAAAACAACATCTCAACCACAATGACATGGTGCCCTTAGTGCAAATGATTCATTTAGGTAGAGTTTGTAGAGGTGTAAACTTGAACAATAAATGTTAAGGTGGAGGCGTTTCCACTGGCTCACTAGGAAAGGGCGTATACAAGAAAGGCTATGACCTAACACAGCAGCATCAGAATCAGAATGGGTTCAAATCCGGCTCAGGGCATTTCATACAGATCTCTCTCTCTTTCTCTCCCTGCCTGTCTACAACTATCCTTTCAAGAAATAAAGCCAAAAATGGCAGGGAAAAAGTTTATGGATTACAGTGCAAGGCAGCTGAGAACATTCCAGGAGCCCCCTAACAGTGCTCGTTTACACGGGACTCAGTTCTGGAACTATGCTCTCAACTGAATGCCTTTTCTCCTCATTTCCCATACGACGTTGACAGAAGACACTCACATGTAACTTTTGGACGGCAACATCACAGTGGCTCTTGCTGGTGAAATTGACAAAGGCACATCGTCTGCTACGCAGCTGCTTTACACTGTGAACATCTCCAGCACTGCAAGAGAAGACAAGTCGCCAGCTTCAAAACTGCAGAGTCCATGACGCATATCACAACGCTGTACTAATATAACTCCATTTGGATACATTGAGAAATGGTACATCGCTTGACTATGCCAGTGAGCTACGGAATGTGATTAGGTGGAAGTCACTCACATGCTGAATAAGTATTTCAAGATGGATTCTGTAACCGTTTGGCCCAGGTTCCCAACCCAAACAGGAAATAGTTCGCTGTCCAAACATTTAAGAAAGGCGTTAATAAAATGGTAGTTGAGGTGTCATCTTTTCTCACATCTGCAGGTTCACATACTGTTCACATAACTACATGAACACCAAGAATCACAGTCACTTACAGTTGTGCTTGAGGCATTTCCTGCCTGGGTTTGACTGCACTATTTAGCTGTTGGGTCTGTGCTTTGGTTGGGGGCTGGATCTGGGGATTGGTTGGGGTTGGGGCCTGGAACCATGATGGGGGAGAGGCAGCAGTATTCGGGTAGACCCCATTAGTAATAAACGAGGCACCTGGGATAAGCACACGGAGCATTTGGTTATTTACCATCAAGTACATATTTCAAAACCTCAAGTAACAAGTGAAACGTTTTAGATTTGACCAATACACGCTGCACTATGCGAGTCCCTATAGGCATATTAAAGCCTATAGTAGTGATTCAAAGTAGAATCGTTTTAATACCTTCCGCTTACATGACAAGTATGTGTCATTACAGGGGCATTGTTTTTTGAGAAATAATATTACAGGTGCATCAAGTTTCCTTGGCAGGCCTACCAGAAATGTTTGACAGCGCCTCAAGAGCTTTCTTCACTGTGCCATGAATAATTAAGGCATTTGAGCTCTGCTCTCGAGAGTAGCCAAACTCCTGCAATATTAAAAAGGTAGTGTTCAGGTTAGAGGCAAAAGAGAGAAACATACCCAGATTATACAGTTTAGAAGACATTTCCGTACTGTTAACTCAAATTAAACCAATTCCTCAAAATAGCAGTCAAAGTAGAAGTCCCGTTCTAACACACAGGAGACCCATGAGAGTAGGTACTACTTCTGACCATTAGCTGTATTATCTGAACCCTCATGAGCTCCTGGGCAGCATCTACACAGGAGCTGTCTAACTGTAGGACCTCCTTAAAGGCCTGGGCAGCCTCATCATATCTCTGGAGGGGGAAACAAGCAAAGGGTTAGAGAGAGACACACAATATCCTCATTGTCTTGTGGGTATCCGGGCATAGAAGAAAAACTTCCTGGTTCATTATGAGGGTGCAACATTGTGTAAGTTAGATCAATGCCAGGCCTTGGTATGCATCAGAAGGATAGGTGCCCGTTTACTAGGTAAACATTTTCTTAAGACTAGAGGTACGGCTGGGCGATAACAAATTCTACCAAGTCTGGTAATACGACAAACCTTTTTTACCACCTAAAGCAAAATCACTCGTTGGAACATGCAGAAAGTGTGAGTTTGCGCCAAAGTATTGATAAAAAGCAAGTTTTTAAAAAGCTTAAGTTACTTGACCCCAGGTACGTGCTCCCTGGCCGCAAACATTTCTCTCACACCGCGTTGCCTAAACTTTATGCCGAGTGTAGGGAAAAAGTTGAGGAAGAGACTTATTTTGCTACTACTACGGATCTGTGGTCTATCGTCTTAATTATCGTTATCGAAATGGAAATATAAATATCTATCGTGATAATTTTTTAACCCATATCGCCCAGCCCTACCTAGAGGGAACATCTGAGCCACGATACACAAATCACACTGGCAAACTACGGGCCCCGGTGACTGATAACGATACCTGCAGACCGGCCAAAGCTCTTCCCTTCCTGTAAAGGCCCTTGACCCAGCCAGGACACAAGTTGAGGGACAACTCAGCATCAGTCACCGCCCTCTCATACTCCTGCATCTTCTCGAAGCAGAAGGAACGGTTGCCAAACAACCTGGAAGAGAGTGTAGAGTTGATCTCAAAATCTGGCATGCGTAGAAGTTCATAACCGGTGTCTAGATTCAAATGTCACCGTCAGAGCGCTTCTTACCTATATTCTTTGGGGTTATACTTAATTGCATCAGTAAAATACTTCACAGCCACATCAAAACGGCCATTGCTTGCAAACTTGTTTCCCATTACTGTAAAAAAAGACATTTGTTTCAACATGTGGTTTTGTGACTTTTCATTAATAATCAATCATTCATAAAATGTTTTAATCTCTTCTGATTTACCGGCAAGCTCTGTACTAATTTTCTGTAAATCTTCAGACTTTGGAAAAGGCAAATTCTGTAAGATAAAGAAAATTCACACATTTTAACCACTAACAATAATGGTCTACCATGTCTTCGTTTTAAATGATTATGTTAACTTCTGTACCTGTTTTACTTCATTCTTTTCTTCATTTGGCTTTGTTTTCGGTTGGCTGACCGGAGCTGGAATCTTCTTCTCCGTCTTATTCTCTGGCTTAGGCTTGAGTTCAAATTTACGCTTGGCTATGTCAACAGCTTTGGATATAAAACAGCTGGTGAGGTCCAGCTCTTGCTGCAGAAACCATAGAGAAGACCAGTCCATTTAATGAGTACTTTGTTCTACCCTAGCATTACTCTGACACTAACCACAACTGAAATCTATCAATACAACTGTTGACGCACATATTATTTTTTACCTCGCATTGCCCAGACAAGCTCTTTTTAACATCTTCCTCATCCTCACTGGAATCCTCTTCCCTGCTGCTGCCACTGTTGTCAGAATTACTGGATGCAGCTGGTTGACTGGATACAGCTGGTTGACTGGATGCAGCTGGTTGACTGGATGCAGCTGGTTGACTGGATGCAGCTGGTTGACTGGATGCAGCTGGTTGACTGGATGCAGCTGGTCGACTGGATGCAGCTGGTTGACTGGATGCAGCTGGTTGACTGGATGCAGCTGGTTGACTGGATGCAGCTGGTTTACTAGATTCAGCTGGTTTACTAGATGCAGCTGTTTTTTCTTGTGCTTCTATAACAGTGGCCCCTTTAGATTTCTTAAGTACACCTTTACTCTCCGCCACCTTACACTGCGTGTTATCATTATTATCCTGTCAAAATATATTTTTTATTCAAACAATGCTCCAAGGTTGCAGGAAAAGGACATTGGCAGGAAGAGACAGATGACTAACCTCTAACAAATGCTCTGTGTTAAGTTTTAGTTTATCCGATTTCTCTAGACGTCGCCTCTCCCTTTGTCTCTGTTGGGCAGACATTTTTTATTGTACTTTTCCCACTTGCTTAAATAATTTGCTTCTAATCAACCGGCAAACCTCGTGATTTTGAAAGTGAAACTCACCAATTTTCTAAGCCGCTTTTTCTCAGATCTCTCCTTGCTCTTCTCCTCTTCTTCTAATAGTTTAAAATGCTACAGAAAGCACAACAAATGTTTAGTCAGGTCAGCATACACAATTGGCTTTTCTTTCATTATTTGTATTTGTATTAAAACACTCACAGTTTCAGCTGAATATGTGGTGGTGGAGAGCACTGTGGTTTCGGGTTTCTTTTGCCGCCTAACTGGAGGCCTGGTCGACAGTTTTTTGGCCAAGAACTCTTTGGAAACTCCACAGTACAAACTCGTAGGGACATCATCGTTTGGTCTGCCATCATCATAATCATAACCCCCCTGCAGGTAACAGATATTGTTGTGCTCATCTAAACCTGCAAATCAGAATAGATTTCACTCAGTGATATGTAATGGTCTGCACTCTTAACACTATCCTGCAACTATTGATGCACCTCAATGTATATTTAGTTATTGTAAGGCAGATTTGCTGTGTACATGTGCAGCCCGAGTATCTGTAAGGTCAAGAGGTCCTACAGCGAGGCCTCTCTCTGAGCAGAATATAGCACACAGCCCAGACAGTTAGGAGACTGTGAGGCAAATCATGTACAAACTGGGACTTGAATGTAATTAACGACCACTTCAGCTGCTGAATGCTCTAGTGTATCAGTGCACTGACCATTAAAGACCCGTTAAGGAAGTAATTCTGTGCATTCTATATCTGTACTGTCCAATTCATGTATTTAAGCATGGCTGAGAGACAGAGTTTTCACTCATGCCATCATCAGCCGCCTGTTGCTGCCTCTACTGTCTCGTTTTTTAGACAATGACAAATAAAGTACTTGGAACTTTATGAGGTTATAAGCAGGTTATAAGCAGATTCTTTGTGACAGGAAAAAAACAATATGAATAGCAAATAAAGGGGGAGCTAGCGCCCCCACACATAAAGTAAAAGGCTATACTGATACTAGTAACATTATTTACTTATTATTATACAGTGGGTTGAAAAGATATTCAGCACCTAATGAGACAATGAAGAAAAATCATCTTGTGTTGCCCAACAACAAAATTCAGAACTTATCGGCAGTGTTAATAATGGGGATGAGTATAGCAGTTTGACTGCAGTTTAGAAGGTAGTATCTTCAAACCCTCCCTATACATGGCTTTCTATGAAACTGTCCACTAAAATGACTCAAATATTACATCACTGCAGACAGTCATCATGACACGTTTGTGTGCATCATTCATGTTCAAGCACTGCTTCTTACCAAGAAGTCCAATTTTTACATCTCGCCCATTAGATTCTGCATGTGCAATTTCCAAGACTGTTTCCTGTCATGAGAAAAACAGGTCATTCAATTACCTGTATTTTCATAACACAATGAGCAGGCACGTGCACAATGGAAAAAAACGCTGTGGGGAAGGGAGTGGAGGGGCATATAGGAACAGGCATAGTAACACACACACACACACACACAAAGAACAATATGTGCAAACTTTGTACATACCAAACTTTTATTGTGTATCAGTTTGTAGCTTATGATACAGCTGTGCAAATGGCATTGTAAACATATGGCAGAAGTGCAAAAAATGGGGAGCCGCAAGACTGCGACGCACGTCCTACTCGTCACCATCTCTGTACTACACGCTTGACGCTTGGAACTCTCCGTTGTGATTACATTGAGAGCAGAACATTTTGTCCTCCCTACCTGTAGTCGTGATACTCAGGTGTTCACTACGAGTCAAACATGTTTAATTGTAACTTGTTTAACTACATGCTCTTATGTTTCTTCCCATTGGCACTTATTTGCTTTCCACAATGTATGCTTCATGTTTTGGCTACCCACAATGTTTTGGGGCCATCTCGTTTATGATCATTGACCTATGCACTGTCTTAAAGCTCTCTCTTGGAAGTCGCTTTAGATAAAAGCGTCTGCTAAATGAATAAATGTTATGTAACTATACATCCGCTCGACATATGCCCGAATTTGTTACGACTTGAGAAATACAACATTTAATTTCCTTAAATAACCTTGACAATCATGAACTGATACACCTGCTACCATAAACATAATAAACATAATGTCTATGCCTGCTACAACATCAAACGATTCGATAGAAGCTAGCTAGACTACAAACGACATTTCCGCGTTCGTCGCCGTCGATCAACAATATTTATTTGGCCTAGGGTTTCCATGAACTTCTAATACAATTACGTTGCAGTAATGCTTGACTAAACCAAACAAAAAACGAATTTAGTACTTACGACCATGCGGAGGTCAGCGTCATCTAGAAGGAAAAATAGACATTGCAAACATGTAGAAATAAACTTCAGATTAAGCCATGTACAATCAAACACACTAGAGCTGGCCTACCACATTAGCAAAATACTGAAGAAATGGTCAATACAAGCATTTTAGTGCATCCAAACGTTAACAACTGTCAACCCACCAATACTTAAATAAGTCAGCTAGCATTTCCTCAATCTAAGTTTGTTAGGCTTTGCTTGTAGCAAACCTGCCTATTTTTTGCTCAGCAACTTTGTACCAAACAAAATGAATACATTCTCTTACCTGGTTCCACTTGTCTAAATCTAGCCATATTTAACGACGGCTATATCTTTACGATATATAATACGACTGAATTTAAAGTAATTAAGTAAAATAAATCATATTGTTTAATGTTACGGGCTTCCACTTCACAGCGTCGATGTTGGACTTCGAACCCTAACTCTATGCTTCGAACTTACCAAACACATGCGCCAACTCTTCTTTAATGGAATCGACTTTAGGAAATGCATTTGCTGCCACCTATCAACGTGGAGTGGCAAGTACATGACAGAATGTAGACGACTCTGCAGAATATAGGCTACTGACCACATTTTTTATTTAACCTGCAGAGTTGAAAGATATATTTTATATATTATAACATATATAATTGTATATATATATATTAAATTACCAAGTAAACAATAAACTACATCAAAAGACCTGAGAAATATAGCTAAATAAAATGTCCCATTCATATGCAGTTTCACTTTGCATTCATAAAACAATATTGATGATCGATGGTCCAAGTACGTGTACTTCTCACCAAACATGTCCCGGCCAAATTTGTACTGGCAATCTTCAGACTTGCCTTCAAATGGGAGATACAGGTGTGACAAGAGCAAACTATCCTTCGATGGCCTTGCCACACTACAGGCCCACTTGCCTCTCAACTGGAGGTGGGTTAGGAACAAACGTGGCCTTCACTGCAGGGAATTCTTCCAGCATCTATACCAATAGTGTTGAACAGCAGATCCCTGTTGAAATCCTGCTTCCCGACTTTACTCAGTGACCATCTTAGCAAGTCTAACAGCCAGTATGGAGTAAAGAAGCCTGCAGATCATTAGCCAGCTTCTGGTTCAGGTATGCAGAATTATTTTATTTGGTATCCCTCATGATAGGCCCCATAGTGCTATATTTAATGTTTGCTATCAATGGCATCAACATAATCTGAACATGCAGTTCCTTCAAGGAGGGCAATGGCCAAATCCAGCTCACACCCTGGCTTCCCAAGCAGAGGAAAGGTGAACAAAGTCTGGATCTATGGAGGATCCCCAAGGCCTCACCTCACATCCCATCACCGATGAGACCTCAGGAACGGGGAGAAGAACCACAGGTTTGCCCAGGCAACGTGGGTGACAAGAGAGAAACCTTCATGGTGGAATTGTTTCTGTTCGATGATAAGCTGTCGACTTTGCATGACGAACATAAAAGTATTGATACGCAGCAATTGATAATGACTGACCGATGTTACTTTTTGCAATACACTCACAAAAAGTCCTCTGAAAATGTCTTGTTTTATTATAATTTTTTCAAACAGTATCATGATTAACATTTTATATTCCAGTTACAGACAAACAAACCAACATCACTGCTCATCTTTGAGAATGTTTTTGATTCTATGATTTCTTAAAATGTCAACAACTGCGTATACACATTATACAACAGTCAAGCGTATTATCAGTCATTACCAATGCAAATAAACATTAGTAACATTACACAATATAAATATAATTCTTCACATTCATCACATAAGCATCGGTTTGGAAGACAGCATTTTAACCAATTTTAATGGTATAAAGTGTGATATTTATGCATATATTAATACTATTTTATTAATTTATTTGATAGATAAATATATAAAAGAAAATGGAACACCACCAAATAATTATAATGACGATACCACGCCTGGCTCCAGACTTACGTATGAAAATGCTTTTGTGCTGTAGTAGAAATTGTTCAGTGCTTATTATGTTATAACTGTAAATAAAAATAATCAAATGGGCTGAATTGATATAGTTAACAGTTAGTATCATACCAGTCCTGTGGTATAATTTTCACAGGATAAGAATTTCGTGCCTAGACTATGGACTTGTGTGTGTGTATATATATATATATATATATATATATATATACACACACATACACTTGTGTATGTACTTGTGTGTGTATATATATATATATATATATACAGTGCCCTCCAAAAGTATTGGAACAGTGAGGCGAATTCCTTTATTTTTGCTGTAGACTGAAAACATTTGGGCTTGACATCAAATAATGAACGTGAGACCAGAGATCAACGTTTCAGCTTTTATTTCCAGGTATTTACATCAGGATCTGATGCACAACTAAGAAAATATCACATTTTGTTTGAATCCACCCATTTGTCATGTGAGCAAAAGTATTGGAACAGATATACTTAAAACATATTTAAGTGAATAAGACTTAATATTTAGTTGCAAATCCTTTGCTTTCAATAACTGCAGCAAGTCTGTGACCCATTGACGTCACCAAACTTTTGCATTCTTCCTTTTTGATGCTTTCCCAGGCTTTCACTGCAGCCTCTTTCAGTTGTTGTTTGTTTTGTGGGGTTCCTCCCTTCAGTCTCCTCTTAAGCAGGTAAAATGCATGCTCTATAGGGTTTAAGTCTGGAGATTGACTTGGCCAGTCTAATACCTTCCATTTCTTGCCCCTGATGAACTCCTTTGTTGTTTTGGCAGTGTGTTTTGGGTCGTTATCTTGCTGCATGATGAAGGCTCTGCCAATCAGTTTGGTTGCATCTTTCCTTAAATTGGCAGACAAAATGTTTCTGTAGACTTCCGAGTTCATTTTGCTGCTGCCATCATGTGTTACATCCTCAATGAAGATTAATGAGCCCGTCCTAGAAGAAGCCATGCAAGCCCAAGCCATGACATTACCTCCACCGTGTTTCACAGATGAGCTTGTGTGTTTGGGATCATGAGCAGTTCCTTTCTTTCTCCAAACTTTAGCCTTTCCATCACTTTGGTAAAAGTTAATCTTTGTCTCATCAGTCCATAAAACTTTGTCCCAGAATTTTTGAGGTTCATCTCTGTACTTTTTGGCAAATTCCAGCCTGGCCTTCCTATTCTTCTTGCTAATGAGTGGTTTGCATCTTCTGGTGTAGCCCTTGTACTTTTGTTCATGAAGTCTTCTGCGAACAGTAGATAGTGATACCTTCACTCCTGCCATCTGGAGGTTGTTGCTGATCTCACTAACAGTTGTTTTAGGGTCTTTCTTTACAGCTCTCACAATGTTTCTGTCATCAACTGCTGATGTTTTCCTTGGTCTACCTGTTCGACGTCTGTTACTTAGTACACCAGTAGTTTTCTTCTTCTTCAGGACATTCCAAATGGTTGTACTGGCTATGGCCAATGTTTCTGCAATGGCTCTGATTGATTTTCCATCTTCTCTAAGACTCACAATTGCTTGTTTTTCACCCAAAGACAGCGCTCCGGTTTTCATGTTGTTTTCACCTCTGAATACAGTCTGCATAGACAAAACCTATCTTACCCAATCTGAACCTGAGTGTAGACATTCAGTGGTATTTATTGATTGAATAATGTATGTAATAGGACACACCTGGGCAACAAAACACACCTGTCAGTCATATGTTCCAATACTTTTGCTCACGTGACAAATGGGTGGGTTCGAACAAAAAGGTGATATTTTCTAATTTGTGCATCAGATCCTGATGTAAATACCTGGAAATAAAAGCTGAAACGTTGATCTCTGGTTTCACATTCATCGTTTGATGTCAAGCCCAAATGTTTTCAGTCTACAGCAAAAATAAAGGAATTGGCCTCACTGTTCCAATACTTTTGGAGGGCACTGTATATATACACACACATACAGAAACATAATTATCAGAACAAGCCAAAATAATTAACATTCCTATCATTCTGAATCACATATCTTTATAGTTATGGTATTTGCCTGTTTTAAACTTTGTTTAAAAGTTTAAGACAGGTATTATTAGCTCGAATAAGCTCATTTCAACTAGTATTTTTGCTCAAATAAGCTTATTTCAACTAGTATTTTAACTACTAGCCAATGAACATCTTGAAAAGCAATATTGAAATCTTGTAAAAGTAACTGAATGAACTCAGTAACAAGGTTAACCTATATTAATTAATACATTTTCAGCTAAAATAAAAAGTGGTCCCTCAAAGGAGTCAAGGACCTTCAAGATGGGCAAGCTTATCAAGGCCATATGGGTAAAACGATTACACAAGCTTCATTTCAGCAAGAGACTAGGCCCTAACACATCACCATTCACCTAATATGACCCAAACGTATTTCATGACCAAACAGTCAACCCTGAGACAAACTAACGCATTTACCACATCCCAGTGGCGACAACATATACTTGTGGAAATGTGACACATTTTGGGCTCAAAGTCCTAAAATAGACTGAACAAAGCTGTGGAGAAGCATGAGGGGAGATTCCTCCATGATCTACTCTATGATCCTCCCGTGACGCACAGAGAAGGCGATGAGTCTGTGGTAGAGCCCCCCCAGGAGCACTATGGCCCCCAGCACAATGACACAGATGAGGCTGAAGGCCCAGCGGGGCCCCAAAATGGTGTACACCTGTGAGACAAACACAGGGCCCAGGGTCCGGGCCCCGCTGCCTGAAGCAGTCAGCCAGCCCATGTACATACCCTGGAGACAGACACACATCGTCAGGGATTGGGCCACGGTCAACATGGAACACCAGATTTGTTTTAATAATGGTACATGTATGCAGTGGAAAATGAACACCTGAATTCAACTCCACTTTAGTTGCATGTGAAAGCCCCATTCATATCAAATGACCCTGTGTCTCATTCAGAAACACTGTCGCTTCAGTTGCGTGAATGGGTCGGAATGCTAAAAATGCTCACACACGAGTCTCAATCTAAATCTAGATCAAATATGGCTCAGTGTAACAGTGTTAGCTTTCACTTTAAGTCAGTGGGAAGAATTGTACTCAAAATGGCCTTCCTTACCTGTGGCTTTGGGCCTAAGACTTTGGAGTAGAGTGTGTAGGACATAGCGTTGCAGGCTGGGTAACCCACCCCTATGAGAACATCCGAGGCGATGTATTGGGCCAGGTGGATGGCCGGGGTGTACTGGCACCAGGTCTGCTCGGCCGGACAGCCAGTGGGCTCAAAGGAGCTATTGGAGGCCGGGGTGGGTATAAAAGTCTCTAGGGACAGTGTTTTGTTCTTGAGATCTTTCAGGAGACAATACACACACACACAAGAAGCCAGAGAGTCAGATGGCTGAGCGGTGAGGGAGTCGGGCTAGTAATCAGAAGGTTGCCGGATCGCTTCCCTGCCACGCCAAATGACATTGTGTCCTTGGGCGAGGCACTTCACCCTACTTGCCTCGGGGGGAATGTTACTGTACTTACTGTAAGTCGCTCTGGATAAGAGCGTCTGCTAAATGACTAAATGTAAATGTAAGAAGCCCATAATGCAAAACCTGCAGTGAACAAGAAAGGTTTTTGGGGTCGTGAAAGGTTACCATAAAGGGGACATTACCTGCCCATTGGATGTTGGGGTACTGGTTCCCCCATGGGAGGAGGATGAAGAAGCCGCACAATATGATGATCAAGCCTCCTAGTAGCACAGGTCTGTCTCCAGCCCTGGGAAAACGACAACACACCATGTTCGAATCAAGCCTCATTAAGTTGGCATCATGGAGAAGCTAACATTGATTGTAATGAAACACATGCAGGTATAGGTCCTCATTGAGTACGTTGAAAAAACCTTTGTGAGATCATCTTCACGGCTATAAACACAAAGATGGACTCTACGCCGATTAAGGAGATGATCAGGCCATTGTACAGAATTGCATCCTTCCTGGTCCAGGCGAACATGTCCATAGACAGAGGGGTCGAGATGCTATCAAACACAAAACACCAAGACTCTAAGCAGACCCTTCACAGGTGAGCATAAAACATCAAACTCTTGAACTACTGAGGCGTCTGCTCCAAATAGAATACTCAGAATAGTACGCACGTCTCAAAGACAGCAAAGACAAACATGATGACGAAAAAGAGGATGTTGGAGGTCAACACGGCGATTTGGTCGGTATCCTCGACCGTCTCCTGGCTCACGTCCACATGTTCTACAAAAGAGGGGGACATATTATCCGTTTATACACACACAGAATCAGAAAGCTTCCATTTCTGAACTGTAACTTTAACTGTAAAACTAAACAAAAACACATACCTTCTGACACATAATTGATGGATCGGATGTGTCTCCCGCTATCGTCGACCCGGTGTTCCCTGCAGCACAGACACAACTATAATGCCTGCAGCCCCAAACCCATGGAGTGCAAACTACAGACCCATGGATCAAAAGCAAAGTCAGATGAACCTGGATGACCTCGAAACTGACCTTAAGACCAATACAACAAGCAGGATATTGATGACCCCAAAGCCTGCAGCCAACAGAGCTGGGGCTGTGTACATGTTGAACTGGAGGTTGATGATTTTCACATTGAGACCCTGCTCACCAATGAAGGACAACCCTGCCTGCAAAGCTGAAACAACAACCATCCTCAGAGTGGGAGACGATGACTTTTAGTCTGTGCTTTGACTGTAGGCGGAGTCAAATATAACTTCCTTTTACAGCACAATTTCCTGCCTGAAAAATAATTATTTTGGGACAGTCAAACGAGTCTAGTCTTGGGGCGCCCTGGTAGTTCACCGGAAAAGTGCGCACACCGTATAGGCTACGGCCCTACCGCAGTGGTCCGGGCTTGAATCCAGCACAAGACCCTTACTGCATGTCATCCCTTCTCTCTCCCCCTGCATTTCCTGTCCCCTCTACACTGTCTCTCTCTATGAAAAATGATAAAGGCAGAAATGCCCCTCTTCCAGCTCATTTTAATGAGTCTCATCTTGCTGAGCACTAACAAGTCAGATCACGAGTCGTACCTGGTCCCAGGATGAAGCCCAAGGCCTGGCAGGCACTCATGTTAGCCATAGCCCCGGTCCTCTCCTTCAGAGACGTGGCCCCGGCCACGTAGGACCTCACCACAGCCACGTTACCTACACAGCACACAGGGACCACGCAGCATGCTTACGGGACGCATTCTCAGCAGACTACATGGTGAAAAGGGAAAGTGTTTTATATCCATCGAGCTTCTGACATGAGAGAGAAAACGAAATCAGCCCCATTTTGACCATGACCAATGGTCGACATACCTGCACCGAAGCCTACAAAGGCTCGAGCCATAAGCATGTGGATCTTGTTCTCGGTGGAGGGCAGGTAGACGTACGAGTAGTAGATGTTGGCAAAGACGTTGATGCATATGGAGCAGACCAGCGGCTCTCTCCTGGGCCTGTAATTGGACCACAGGCCAAACAGTGGAGAGGCTAGCATCTGGCCCAAACTGTAGGCTGCCACCACCCAGCCCAGGAAACTGGCGTTGGCGGTGCTGTCGATCTGGGCATGGGAGAAGATGCCATTTTACTGTGAATGAACATACCGCCCACTGGGGGTCCAAAACTTGTCTGTGGTGTAGTCACCAGTTGGTAGGTGACAAGATACAAGCAAAACCACTGCAGTCTTTTGCTCATCCAGATAAGTCAGCACATACTGCTTAGGCGGTTTGGATTAATTTAGTCTTAATGATCTTAATTAACAACAATTATTCAAAATAATTTATTTGCAGTATGTTGTGACCACGGGTGTTATAAAATATAATCCATGTCAATTAAGGCTAGGTTCTCCATCACTTACAGTGAACCCTTACCTTCTGCAGATAGGGCCATAATGATGTTATGACAATTGTGAAACCTGTAAGCAAATGTGGTACATAGTGAAAAAAAAAATATGGATAACAGCTGTGTGTGTAAATCTGGCATTGTGTCATAGATCTTAATTTCACATCCTGTTCTTCGTTGTGTACTGGGCTTGCATGACCATGCTTCGTATGAAATAATTATTTGCTTACCAACACTGCTGAGGAACATCGTAAAGTACATGACTCGAATAGACCGCCACCTACTCTTGTAGTCATCCCCTTGACAGTCATCACTGAAGAATAACAACAAAAAGCTGAGACGTTTCTTTGAAGTAATAGCAGAAAAACTATATTACAATATTTTGGTCATTGGTGATGATAATAATTTTTCAGGCGTATGTCAAGGATGATAACGTTCATTAACCTACCTCCTGGAATCATCTTTCAGCAATGGAGTGTTCTCTTCTGAATCCATAAGTTGAGACATTGTTGGTAACAACCCAAAGATACTATAGTAAGTTTAGCTACATATAGTTTTCTACACTGGCATTACTGATAACTGATTAGAACATTATCCTACTAAACCTAAATTGAACTTCATTCTATCTGCTGACAACATGTTTGCGTGCGACAAGTCAAGCTATCCTTACGAAACGAAACACACTAACTTAAATGTCCAAACGAAAGAAATCGTTCGTCGCCGTATCATACCAAAAATTAATTTCAGACGCAAGCCACAGCTCTGACTATTTACAATGCAGACGGCTCATGTGATTCTTAACTTTAGGTGCGTTCGACTTAATGCAGCGCTGGCATCGTCTGCAGCCACCTGAAGCCCGGCTGACTGAAGCAGCCAATGGCATTCTCAGATTCAAGGCAGCCAGCTGCAGCCGGCTGTCGGCCCCGCCGGCGCTGCATGAAGTCGAACGTACCTTTTGTAACTAAGCTTCCGTACAATTCTTCTTCTGCAATACACACGAAACAGCCTTTCTTTACAGCGCCCCCTACATACTACGCCAGCGACATACCGTAGGGTCTCAAATCTTGGATGGAGAGATGGTTGTGTAAAGATGTAAAGTGTAGCCTTATTAAACACCGTAATCTATTTGCTAGATGATTTATTGATTACCATTTGAATAAAGAGTTTTTTTAAAAGCTAATCAGGGGGTTTCCGGTTCGATTCCCGGCCACGCCTATGACGTTGTGTTATTGGGCAAGGCACTTCACCCTACTTGCCTCGGGGGAATGTCCCTGTACTTACTGTAAATTGCTCTGGATAAGAGCGTCTGCTAAATGTAAATGTATAAGCTAATAACCTTTCATTCAAAATTGTATTAAAAACAATTCAAACTGGGTTAGGGACTGCATTGTCATTTGCACATTAAATTGCAATTTGAAAAATGCATTGCCGTTTGAATATATGCCTACGTTTAGGTTTCACTTTCACTTTCGTTCGTTCTCATGTAGCCGAACATTCAGCAAGGACGAGATTTTCCTGTCCTTTGGAATAATCTACAGTTTTCTGATTTAGCCTTGTTAAAATAGGCCTAAAGATTTAACATTTAGTCATTTAGTAGACGCTCTTATCCAGAGCGATAAGAGCGTTTTAACAGATTGTTTACTCAGTAGTCTACATTTCGGTGGGTAGTGGGAACTGCCGCACTGTTTTACAAGTAAGATTATTTTTACCCCTAGAATAGACCTGCACATTAGAATAGATTTAAATCAACAGTAAAATGAAGTCCTGCCAAATGTTGCATTGCTTTGCCTATATTTAGCTCATAAATGTTGCATTTTATACATTGCAAATTTCATTTTTAGATATGAAGCCGCGTGGATTGATTGTCCTCTACGCATCTCAGTTGATTACCGCTGCCGGTGAGTAATCCACACGGTAGGCTCTTGGCTACCTGTTGGCTCCTGCCTAGGTCAATTAAAAGAACACAGACTCAGTTATAGAGTAGTTCAGCATCTAGGCATACCTCTTTTAATATACTTATGCTTGGAGAGCCGCTCTTGCAGGTCGCCTAGAGCTATGATTAAAACGATCTATCCACAGTCACAACAGGTGTGTCAAGAGAGGCTTGTTGGTGGAAGGGCCTACCACATTGAGACATTAATGAGGAAACGTTGTCTAATACTAATCTGTATAACTCCTGACTAAGAACTGTTAGGAAATTGATTACTTATGAAGTCCCTTTTGTTCTCTGTCAGCAATCACACTTTCGGTCCCCAAAGATGGAATCTCAGCTAGGCTGGGTGATGAGGCCAGTCTACCTTGCTGGGTCACCCCAGCCACAAACGCGGAGGACATGGAAGTACGATGGTACCAGACCTTTGACAACCCAGTCCTACTTTACAGAGGCAAGAAGATCCAGATATCCCCAGTCCAAGCAGATTATGTGGGTCGGACATCCTTTGGACACCGAACCCCAAGATCAGAGGGGCTAAGGGAGGGGGATTTGACCCTGAAGCTGACTAATGTAACTCTAAATGATGAAGGCTACATACATAGGATACATGCTATGCTAGCCAAAGTGCAGGTTATGACAATGGGAAAGTTCATCTCACTGTAACCGGTGAGTTCAAATGTATTTACAGTCTGCCGTCTTCCCTTTGGCTTTAACTACCCCTCCTGTCTTTACACACTATCTCTCTGACTCTCTCTCTCTCTTTATGTCAGTAAGGGGGACTCCCCCTCTCCTCTCTGTGGTGCGGACAACATCTGGCTCTGTCAATGTGAGCTGTGAGTCTCGCGGTTGGCATCCCCAGCCCAGGCTGCAGTGGTCGGATGGGCAGCAGTCTCTGGCCCCTCAGAGCCTGAGCTACAGCAGGGATGACCAGGGTCTGGTGGGGGTCCACAGCTGGCTCGTCTCCAGTTTACCATGGGTCTCCTGCTCTCTGAGTCTGTCCCCAGAGGAGGAGCGGGAGGGGAGAGTGGATCTGAAACGTATACCAGGTACATAGGAGAAACTCATGGTATTGTTACTAACATTTAGTGTGTTTGAGTACTGGAATCAAATACTGGAGTTAAAAAACCGTGTTCACCTTAGCTAAAGATGTCCCATCTGGAGGTTGGAAGACTGCATTCATCATCCTCCTAGTTTTGTCGATACTCACTGCCATAGGAGTACTGCTGTACATCAAAAAAAAAGGTGAAATGCTTTACTTTTTGCTGATGTGTATTTGTACAATGTTTTATATTCCAACAAGTATCAGATATCCTTTTATTAGCGCTGATGATCAGGATATTACGATAAAAAATCTCTCATTTTAATAATGGCTAATGACGTGGGCATTCCACATGATCACATTTTAACATAAACAAAACAGTATCTTCCCCAGTTAGTTACTTTGTTGTCCACCTTATGTGCAATCATATCTGATTCAATTTTGTCATCTCATTGTAGATATGATTAAATGTATTGTAAGAGGGACAGATGTGGACAAACATGCATGTAATCATATCAAAATATTAGTAATTAATTTTATTTGAAACTGATCATGTTTAGATCTTGCTCACGTAATCTATGCACCAGTTAGTTACAACGTTTTTATCCTTTTTAGATGGACAAACCATTTTAACTACAGGTAAGCAATCTCTTTCATGAAGATCAGCCCACATTTGCAGAATTGTAACATTATCCACCTTTCACTCACAAGTTCCAACAAATCCAACTAAGCAGGTATTCCTACAGTTGTCACTGAGCACACTATAAGCTGTGCAGCTCTGGATGATATGAAGAAACAAGGAGGTAATCATTTTAAAATATTCAAATTTTCATTAATCTGAAGGTGATTGTGACTTGATGTTGCTAAAATAATATTTGTGTTTGTATTCAACAGTGAACATCACATTAGATAGGAGCACAGCGACTCCTCATCTGACAGTTTCTAAGGATGGTAAAATAGTGAGGGACAGTAAAGATGTAGTGTTTAGTGAGGAGGAGTGGTTCAGTCAACGCACCTTTATACTGGGAGAACCAGGCTTCTCTTCTGGGTGTGCTTACTGGGAAGTAGGGTTGGGAGCCAAAAATGTGGACCTCAAAGAATCTTGGTGGGTTGGACTGGCAAGTGAGACCGTCAAGCAGCAAGGTCATGATGTACCATTCACCCCATCAGCTGGCTTTTGGTTCCTGTCTTCAGAGAAAGGGAAAGGTCTTAAGGTTCATGTAGAGACCAACTCTATGTGTTTTGTCACACAGAGACCTGAAATCCTAGGGGTGTATTTGGACTATGACAAAGGAGAGGTCTCCTTTTATGATGTCAAAGATCAGAAACGTATTGCCACTTTAGCTACTAAGTTTACAGAGAAAGTGTTTCCACTTTTCAACCCAGGTAGAGATGAGAAAGCCCCTTTAAAGATAATAGATGTTCCACGTGAAACCAAATGTAAAACTGAGCAAGACGTAGAGCTTGACACTGAGGTTTCCGCCCTTTTAAAACCAACGCCATCTGAAATGGATCAAAACAGAACAGGTGATCTTGTCAGTGAAGTGTCTGAAACAAAGACAGGCAGTGTTTAGCTATACACACAGGCAGTGTCCATTGGTACGTCATGTTCAAATGGGAGTCCATAACCTGACAATTATCGGTCTTCTAAAAACCAGAATGTCTGAGAAACATGTCTAAACAATTACCAGGATGACACTAAATAGACACCAACAAGAGCCAAGGTCCTATTAAACAGTTCTTCTCACATGTATTAGCTCAATTCTCATCCAAACTCGTGTCATGAAATGATTCAAACGTGTCTGAAGAAACATCTCAATACCCTTAAAGTACCAAGTGTGCTAAAAGCCATGGTTAAACGGAGCACACATTTCCCCCACTCTACAGTCCAATGGCAGCTAGCTCCACATTACTACAGCCAACATTTGGTGATCTTAATCTATGGAAACCCATTTCATGAAGCTCTTGACAATTATTGCGAAGACGAGGCTTGAAGGGTAATATCGTTATGGACAAAGTTACCCAACACTGGTTTTGACTTTGAACTATACAAACCACAAATGTTGATTAAATTGTAAAACACACATTGTAGTGTAATTGTTTCGAATTAGTGATACAGGCAAGTATGTTTATAATGTAACTCAATTCAGTGATTCCTAGTCAGATTTCACAGAATATTTGCATGGTGAAATGTATGTTAGTACAGTCGTGTGTGTTTTCTGAAGCTACTGTACATTTGTGTTTTTACATTTGTATATTTTAATTGTAGATGCTTGTGCACAAAAGGTGTGGTCAGGAGAGGAAGAGGAGTGTGAAAGTAGAGTGGGGCGAGTTTCTGGCCTTTGCTAAATATTTGCTGGGGACCATTTATTTTGGTACAATCTTTTGTGTTTTGATTGAGGTAGTTGTTTTTGGGTGTTACAACCATTGAACTTTCCTGTATGAGAAAGCCCTTCAAAAAGTTGTATACTTTAATAAATGCTAATCACAATATGTACACCAAATAACACTATATCAACTTTATAACCACTATTTTGTTTAAATGTCAAAGCTGATTAGTAAATATTGTTACCAATAAGACCATATGTTGTTTGTAAAAGAATAATAATAAAAAAGTTCAAGTATGCCTGCCTTATTTCATACTAGTTTGATTACAACCATAGTACTGAGGTATGTGTGTGAATCAGTTCACAGGGAGTCATGGTCTGAATACTTCAATCAATACACCTGAATACAGTCAGCCATGACGGTGATGGTTACAGGGTAACACGCCAGTCAGTTATCGATATGCAATACAGAAACTGTACAGTTTCCATAGGTCAAACAACAGGAAAAATTATTATATTAACGTCTTCCTGTGGAAACTTAAACAAAGAGTCCAAAGTGCAGACTGTGCCTGACTTGGGCTGGATGCTCCTCCTCTTGTGGGCTCCTGGTAGTGAAGGGTTGACAGGGGAAGGAAGGGGGGGGGGGAATTGAAGAAAATTACTATTCTTCAAGATGTCTATAAAATTCTATGGCCTAGAACAATTACTGCTGAGGTTTTAACTTCTGTAAAGCTAGCATAACCTTTTGGCCTGAGACAGTATTGCTTAAGTTTCCATTTGCTGACAGATTTGACTGTTTGACCCTGGTTGTTTTCCCCATACTCCAGGAATTCTTCAACACAAGTTTTTCTTTCTTGTCTCAAGCTATGTTTTTAATATTGAACATCTGTATTAAGTTTTGCAACCTGTTTCCTTTATTTACTTTCTTCTTTATTGGAAAGTTCCTCTTTTAATAGACATGAACTATTGAACTAATTATGTAACTGTCTGGAACTACTGTTTAAAAGAATAATCAGATCATTACATTTTCAGTGAGCCCTTCTCCTCCAGACATAATTTTTCATCAGGACATCACTGGAAGACAGACGTGTTGAAAGAGAGATGAGGAGAGAAGACGATTGCACTTACTGAGCATGTAGGGTTTTAAACTATTCGTTAGTGATACAGATAAACGCATTGCCTAAATGAACGCACAAGTATTTGATGTATGAAGTATTTGAAAAACATGCAAGTATTGTTAGGTTGTACAAAACAAACCCAGATGCCAAATACAGACACAGGAGAGGTAGTGGAGATTATGACAGTTGAATAAAAAGGAAATGAAATGAATAACACGTAATTGAAGAGTGAAGCTAAATAGCGTAGGGAGGTCGAGGTAGCAGGCCGACAGACAGGCAAAGAATGAACCTGAGCACAAGAACAAACCATTGGTAAACTTAGGCCTAAATTGGGGAGAGTTAATAATGCTCATCCAAAGCTTATAACTATCACTATTCTGAAGCAAACGATCAGGTGAGGAGTGGATGAAGAACCGGGGTTGTTAAGCTGCAGTGTAGTTAAGGCAGGTGGGTGGGTGGGCTGATGGCAACAAGGAGCAGTTTTTTTGGTGATATGGACATACAAACAGGGAGACTGACAAAGAACACTAGGGGACAGGGAAACGCAGAGAAAACACATTGCAGTATTTGACCTGAAAAGAAGTTAAACATTTTGCGTAAAGGAATAGTTTGTTATCGTTAATCTTCAATACAAACTCCATAGTAGTATGTGCTGAAATATCTGGACAAGCATAAGACTCATGCACTTGTCTTTACTTGTATCTTGTCACCTACCAACTGGTGACTTCACCACAGATAAGCTTTGGACCACCATTGGGCGGTATGTTTATACACAGTAAAATGGCATCTTCTCCCATGCCCAGATCGACAGCACCGCCAACGCCAGTTTCCTGGGCTGGGTGATGGCAGCAGTTTGGGCCAGATGCTGGCCTCTCCACTGTTTGACCTGTGGTCCAATTACAGGCCCAGAAGAGAGCTGCTGGTCTGCTCCATGGGCATCAACATCTTTGTCAACTTTCTACTGCTGATAGGATACGTCTATCCAGCGTTTTACATCCATCTACATCCAGTTAAGGGATGTTAACCATCACCGTTTTTTTGTAGCAGGCCTATTGCTTTTCGGATTTGCACTTTGCAGACGGTCTACATTGTTGTTGTTTATCTCCAAATTTTGTTTTTCACTGTAGAAATCTCAAATTTCATAAGGATTTGCCAGTGCGAGAGAGTACCGGCACTTGTTTTCCCCCACTTCAAGCACTGAAAACATTTGGAATTGTGTGAGGAATATGCCTAACAGCAGGAAGAACTTAGCCTGACGTTGTCATACTCATAATTCTAGTCACAATATGAGTCTGAGAACTCTCCATTGGGCTTTGACTACAGGGCGTGTTTCAAACGAGCCTGGAAAACAAATGCCTCTTCGCTCAATTGGATAGATCTACAATCAATCAGAGCAACAGAGTATGTGACGTATGTTAAGCACCGCATAGTTGTTGTCAACAGAACTAAACTACAAGCAGACTTGAAGTATGCTTGAAGAATGAATACAAACGATTTTTGCCGGTGTTGTAAAATTAATTTAAGGGTAGGGAGAGTACTTGTTCACACGGTCAACCTTTTTGAGCGAAACAATAAAGGGCAATGCATATACGAAGTTCTCCGTTTAGGATTACAACTCCATCGGGGCCAGCTGATAAATTAAACTTTTACCGAATCCAGTAGGAAGGACGGCAAAAACGTATTTTCCATCGACAAATGCCTTGATTGCGTCTCTCTGTTCCTCTTTCAAAATTAATGCGCTGTCGATGTCTTCTAAAACAGACTCGATGGCAGAATCACAACATCCCAGATCTCCAGCGGTAGCCATGTTTGTTCAAAACGAATTCAACTTAAGCGCTCTTTTGTGACGTGGGTGATTACGTTACTGTTGATCATCTGTCCATCATCGTATAAAGCCCGCCCTGGCAATTTCATTGGTTCGCCCAGATTCTGGTTTTCTGTAGTTGGTCCCCAATACGAGACCCTCCAGACCCAATTTCCCGAACAAATTTCTTTTGGGCGGGGAGAAGTTGGGCTGGCAGCCAGGCTAGGAAGAACTACCTTCACAGCGATAAATTGACGGCAATTTCGTCTCAAACACTGAAATTAACATAGGCCTACATTGGGAAGTCTTCTTGCTTTATATGTAGCTCTGCTTAAAATCAAATCACCAAGCTCTGTTCTAAAGTAGGCTAAATAAAGACCCTTGCTACTGTAGTGGCTCCACTTCTTTCCCAGAAATTGTGGTTTTAGCTTTCACTTTCACTCTGTCGTTCTCCTTGCAGCCGAGCATTCAGCAAGGACGAGATTCGCCTGTCCTTTGGAATAATCTACAAATTTCCTAAACGTGTTTTATTTATTTATCAGATTAAATTTGAAAAAAGATTTGAACAGATAGTTTTTCGGTTAATAGTGTGTAGTGGGAATTGCCGCACTGTTTATCGCGCTCAAGTAAGATTATTTTGACACCCAAGAATAGACCTGCACATTAGAATATTTAAAACTCAAGAAAGTAAAAGAAAACTTCGCTAAATATTGCATTGCTGATAGCTGTAGCATTTTATACTTTGCAATTTTCATTTTTAGATATGAAGGCGCATGGATTGGTTGCTTTCTATGCGACTTTGACAACCGCTGCAGGTGAGTAATCCATGAGGTAGGCTATTGGCTACCTGTTCTAGCAGGGCTCCTGCCTAGTGTATTGAAAATTAAAAGACTCAGTTATAGTCGGGGTCTAAGCATACGTCTATTAGTGTAGAGTTGTGCACGGAAAGTCTCTCTTACAGGTCGCATAGAGCTATGATTAAAACGATATATCCACTGTCACAACAGGTGTGTCAAGAGAGGCTTGTTGGTGGAAGGGCCTACCACATGGAGACGTCAATGAGGAAACGTTTTCTAATTATAATATTTATAAAACCCTGACAAAGAGCTGTTAGTAAATTCATTACTTATGTCCCTTTTTGTTCTGTCAGCAATCACGCTTTTGGTCCCCAAAGATGGAATCTCAGCTAGGCTGGGTCATGATGCCAGTCTACCTTGCTGGGTCACCCCAGCCACAAATGCAGAGAACATGGAAGTACGATGGTACCAGACCTTTGACAACCCAGTCCTACTTTACAAAGACAAGAAGATCCAGATATCCCCAGTCCAAGCAGAGTATGTGGGTCGGACATCCTTTGGACACCGAACCCCAAGATCAGAGGGGCTAAGGGAGGGGGATTTGACCCTGAAGCTGACTAATGTAACTCTAAATGATGAAGGAGAGTATACATGCTATGCTAGCCAAAGTGCAGGCTATGACAATGGGAAAGTTCATCTCACTGTAACCGGTGAGTTCAAATGTATTTACAGTCTGCCGTCTTCCCTTTGGCTTTGACTACCCCTAGTCTTTACACACTATCTCTCTCTTTCTCTCTCTTTCTCTCTCTCTCTCTCTCTCTCTCTCTCTCTCTCTCTCTCTCTCTCTCTCTCTCTCTCTCTCTCTCTCTCTCTCTCGCTCTCTCTCTCTCTCTATCTCTCTCTGTATGTCAGTAATTGGGACTCCCCCTCTCCTCTCTGTGGTGCGGACAACATCTGGCTCTGTCAATGTGAGCTGTGAGTCTCGCGGTTGGCATCCCCAGCCCAGGCTGCAGTGGTCGGATGGGCAGCAGTCTCTGGCCCCTCAGAGCCTGAGCTACAGCAGGGATGACCAAGGTCTGGTGGGGGTCCACAGCTGGCTCGTCTCCAGCTCACCATGGGTCTCCTGCTCTCTGAGTCTGTCTCCAGAGGAGGAGCGGGAGGGGAGAATGGACCTGAAAAGCATACCAGGTATATAGGATAAACTCATGGTATTGATACTAACATTTAGTGTGTTTACATGAGTACTGGAATCAAGTACTGGAGTTAAAAAAACATGTTCACCTTAGCTAAAGATGTCCCATCTGGAGGCTGGAAGACTGCATTCATCATTCTCCTAGTTTTGTCGATACTCACTGCCATAGGAGTACTGGTGTACATCAAAAACAAAGGTGAAATGCTTTACTTTTTACCGATGTTTATTTGTACAATGTTTTATATTTCAACAAGTATCAGATATCCTTTTATTAGCGGTGATGATCAGGATATTATTATACTTTTTTCTCTGATTTTAATAATGGCTAATTACGTGAGTTTTCTTTAGCAAGTTAAATGCAAGCCACATGATCAGATTTCTAACATTCACAAAACAGTATCTTTTTCAGTTAGTTACATAGTTGTCCACCTTATGTGCAAATCAAATATGATTCTATTTTGTCATCTCATTGTAGATACGATTAAACGTATCATAAGAGGGACAGATGTGAACGAGGTGGACAAACATGCAGGTAATCATATCATAATGTTTTTATTAATTTCATTTGACACTGATCATGTTTAGATCTTGCTAATGTAATCTATGCACCAGTTAGTGACAACGTTTTTATCGTTTTTAGATAGACAAACCATTTTAACTACAGGTAAGCCATCTCTCTGTCTCTTTCATGAAGATCAGCCCACATTTGCTGAATCATAACATTTTCCACCTTTCACTCTCAAGTTCCAACAAATCTAACGAAGTACGTATTCCTACAGTCACTGTAGACAATGGACACATTACAAACTGTGCAGGTCTGGATGATATGAAAAAACATGGAGGTAATCGTTTTAAAATATTGACATTTCAATTCATCTGAAGCTGATTACGACTTGATTTTGCTAAAGATAATATTTGTGTTTGTATTCAACAGTGAACATCACATTAGATAGGAGCACAGCGACTCCTCATCTGACAGTTTCTAAGGATGGTAAAAGAGTGAGGGACAGTAAAGATGTAGTGTGTAGTGAGGAGGAGTGGTTCAGTCAACACACCTTTATACTGGGAGAACCAGGCTTCTCTTCTGGGTGTGCTTACTGGGAAGTAGGGTTGGGAGCCAAAAATGTGGACCTCAAAGAATCTTGGTGGGTTGGACTGGCAAGTGAGACCGTCAAGCAGCAAGGTCATGATGTACCATTCACCCCATCAGCTGGCTTTTGGTTCCTGTCTTCAGAGAAAGGGAAAGGGCTTAAAGTTCATGCAGAGACCAGCACTATATGTTTTGTCACACAGAGACCTGAAATCCTAGGGGTGTATTTGGACTATGACAAAGGAGAGGTCTCCTTTTACGATGTCAAAGATCAGAAACATATTGGCACTTTAGCTACTAAGTTTACAGAGAAGGTGTTTCCACTTTTCAACCCAGGTAGAGATGAGAAAGCCCCTTTAAGGATAATAGATGTTCCACCTGAAACCAAATGTAAAACTGAGCAAGACGTACAGCTTGTAACTGAAGCTTCCCCCCTTTTAAAACCAACACCATTGGAAATGGATCAAACCTGTACAGGTGATCTTGTCAGTGAAGAGTGTAGAGATGAGAAAGATCCATTAAAGATAATGGTCATACCTAAAGATCCCAAGGCTGGGCCGGAGACTGAGAATAGTCCTGATGGAATACACTCAAAAGAGTTAGATGTTCCACCTAAAACCAAGTCTGAAACTGGAGTTTTTCCACATTTCAACCTAGGTAAAGGTGACATTGCCCCATTAATTATAACAGACATACCTACAGGCCCTAAGGCTGGAAAGGACACTGACAATAGTCCTGATGGAATACCCTCAAAACAGTTATCTGTTCCACCTGAGACCAAATCTGAAACTGAGAACGTTTTTTCACTTTTCAACCCAGGTAAAGGTGACATTGCCCCATTAACGATAACAGACATATCTACAGGCGCCAAGGCTGGACAGGAAACTGAGTATAGTCCTGATGAAATACACTCAAAACAGTTAGATGTTCCACCTGAAACCAAATGTAAAACTGAGCAAGACGTAGGGCTTGACACTGAGGTTTCCCCCCTTTTAAAACTAATGCCATCTGAAATGGATCAAAACTGTGCAGGTGATCTTGTCAGTGAAGAGTGTAGAGATGAGAAAGCTCCATTAAAGATAATGGTCATACCTAAAGATCCCAAGGCTCGGCCGGAGACTGAGAATAGTCCTGATGGAATACACTCAAAAGAGTTAGATGTTCCACCTAAAACCAAATCTGAAACAGACGTTTTTCCACTTTTCAACCTAGGTAAAGGTGACATTGCCCCATTAATGATAACAGACATACCTACAGGCCCCAAGGCTGGAAAGGACACTGACAATAGTCCTGATGGAATACCCTCAAAACAGTTATCTGTTCCACCTGAAACCAAATCTGAAACTGAGAACGTTTTTTCACTTTTCAACCCAGGTAAAGGTGACATTGCCCCATTAACGATAACAGACATATCTACAGGCGCCAAGGCTGGACAGGAGACTGAGTATAGTCCTGATGGAATACACTCAAAAGAGTTAGATGTTCCACCTGAAACCAAATGTAAAACTGAGCAAGACGTACAGCTTGTAACTGAAGCTTCCCCCCTTTTAAAACCAACGCCATCTGAAATGGTTTCTGATTCTGATTCTGATTTGTAAAAACTGTACAGGTGATCTTGTCATCTAAGTATCTGAGACAATGACAGGCAGTGTTTAGCTATACACACAGGCAGTGTCCATTGGGACGTCATGTTTGGATGATCCTTCTAAAAGCCAGAATATGTCTGAGAAACATGTCTAATCAATTACCAGGATGACACTAAATAGACACCAACAAGAGCCAAGGTCCTATTAAACAGTTCTTCTGTACCTGTATTAGCTCAATTCTCATCCAAACAACATACAATTATTCAAACTGCTTGGTGAAATGTATGTTAGTACAGTGTTGTGTTTTTTTAAAGCTACAGTACATTTGTTTGTATTTGTATATTTTTTATTGTAGATGCTTGTGCACAAACGGTGTGGTCAGGAGAGGAAGAGGAGTGTGAAAGTAGAGTGGGGCGAGTTTCTGGCCTTTGCAGTAGATGTGGGTTGTACAGTATGTTTCATAATAACAACTGAATATCTCTACTTCTGCGGGCAACACAGACAATGCATGCTGAAGTAGTCTGTCCCCTGCTCAGTTAACAAGAATTAAAGATAATGATTCGGTTTGAAATGCACTGAATATAATAAACAATGTTTGATCTATACCTTGCTAAATTAAGCTCATTAGAACATAACCCTTGGTTAAGTCCAGGAGAGAAATATGCCTCTCTATTAATTATGTTTCTTGTATCATTGATAAACTGTCATTATGCTGTCTTCTTAAGCCTGCATAGCCATAAGTTAGTTTTTTGTAAGGTGCAACTAGGAAAGGCCTGTGACACTAGTGTAGGTCAGAGGTCACAATATTAAGTGCATAAGGCCATGCAACTTTATACGAGGAAAATAGGAGGAGCATCAAGAGCCCTGTATCTAAAGATCTAAACAAAAGCCATCTAGCATGCAGTGTCTTTTTTCTTTGCTTTCGAAGGCTATGCTAATCGTCTTGTATCCTCCCATATTGTGACACCATTAACTCCCTTGATTTCCTATATTCTTTGTCCAGCCTTCTGTGATACACTCCAGTTGAGTATCAGAAACTTGCACCTTACATATGTGTAATAAATACGTTGATTTGTCTTGAACTTGTACTTAGCTATTCACTTCATTCACAGCAATTGAGCACAATCTAATACGTCTTCAATGCCATCTCAACCAGTAGCCATGCTAGGATGTTTTTTGAGGTGTGGGTTCGTTACTGTTTATTCATTTCAAATGATAAAAAAAGAAACCTAGCAGTATACAGAGTAACTGTCAGTTTAAACCAGTGTTCCACACTCCACATAAACATATATAACCTGACTCATTCAACCATGAAATCCCTAATTAATAAGGAAAAAGTTGATTAGCAAAGAGTAATATTGTTATGGAATCTGCTACTTTGACTTGGAAAAAAAACATCTTTCAGTATAAACTGCAACATCGTTAATGTTGATTCAAGCTTGATTGTTTTGCTATTTACCTGTAAGTCAAATTCAATGGTTCTTTTACTAAATATTTCCCAGGGAACATTTATTTTGGTACAATCTTTTGTTTTTTTGATTAAGCTACAGTTGTTTGGGGATGTACAACCATTTAACTTTCCTGTTTAAGAAAACCCTTCAAAATGTTGTACACTTTAATAAGTACTATTTACAATATGTACACCAATAGCACAATATCAACTTTATAACCACTATTTTGTTTAAAATGTCAAAGCTGATTAGTAAGTATGTACAATGTAAATGATAAGACCATATGTTGTTTGTAAAAGAATAATAATAAAAAAGAAACAAGTTCAAGTATGCGTGCCTAATTTCATACTAGTTTGACTACAACCATGGTACAGAGGTATGTGTGTGAATGAGTTCACAGGGAGTCATCAATCAATACACCTGAATACAGTCAGCCATGACGGTGAAGGTTAGGGTAACACGCCAGTCAATTATCGATATCCAACACAGAAACTGTACAGTTCAAAAGGTGTGTCACTAAATGACACCCGGGCTAACACTACAGGGATGTTTAGGGTCTCCTTCTATCTTTGTACACACAGCCACGTAAAACACTGACATTTGGTCTTCATCTTTAAGGTCGACGCTCATCTTCACTCCAGCACTCACCTTCTCCTCTTCCCGATCGCTTAAGAAAGTTTAGATTGATTCTAAACATGGGACAAAGTGGCCTAACACAAAGCACCAGGGTTTTCCAAAGCCTACAAACACTTCAACTGAATTTCCCTCCACTACATAACTGCACGATACTGCATTTGTGTCTGATAAATTAACGGAATAAGTCCTTTCAGAGAAAGTCCACACGCGACATCTCCCCCAAGGTCCAGCACTGGGTCTGATCTGGATACTGTAGATGTGGGTCTTTCATGTCATTGATTCCTGACCCTTTCCCATTCCAGTTCCCATTCCAATTCACCCCCCCCCCCCCCCCCCCCCAGTCTCTCTGCCTGGCTCTCTATCAGGCAGCGCCCCCCTGTCCAGCACTCTCCCTCCTGCCCTGCTTCTTCAGCAGCTGAATGCGGTTGTGGCAGTAGAACTTGATGGCTCTCCAGTCCCGCTGGTTGCTGACCAGCAGGGGGCAGAGCTGCAGGCAGCGCTCGCAGTCGGCCTTGGCCGGGACGCGCAGCTCCACGATGTTCCTGTTCAGGTGCGTCTCCACGGCCACGCGCTCCGCCTCCGACCAGGGCCGCTTCAGCACGCCGCGCTTCCCTGAGAGCACACGGCACAGCGGACATGTGGATGGGTGACACAAACCTAACCATTTCTGAAGCAAATGACGCATATGGACGTACCACCCTGATTGACAGGATGAATGCCACTTTGACTGCATGAATATCAACATTCTTTCAGGTTATTATAATATGGTTTCATGCTCTACACCGTAGTCAAACAACAGGCAAAATGATTATATTGATGTATTCCCCTGGATACTTAACCAAAATGTCTGAGGTGCAGAAGATGTGCAGACCGTACCTGACTTGGGCTGGACGCTCCTCCTCTTGTGGGCTCCTGGTAGTGAAGGGTTAACAGACGAGGGAGGGGGGCCTCTCCTCTTCCGGGGGGGGCGTCCCGGCCCCTTCTTCTTCACCACCTCCGCCTTCTCCTTCACCTCTTTCTCGGCTTCCCCCTCGGACTCGTCCGAGAAGGAGTCGGCAGAGTTGCCGGACATCACTGGAAGACAGTGTCGAAAGAGAGATGAGAAGAGGAAAGAGAGAGCACATCCAAAAGAACATGACATAAAACACACATTATCATAGGCATAATCCTCCATTTGAATCCGTTCCACAGTCACAAACCTCTGAAACAAACTCAACCGTCTAGACTAGAACGAGACCATATCACCGTCTAGACTAGCGCAAGACCATATTACTTTTACCATATAAGCATTGCACTCCTAGCTCCCATAAGTGAACGTTGTGACGCTAAGCGCTCCCTCACCGTCCAGCTCCAGACATATGTGCTGCAGGCTCATCCCTCTGAACAGCACGCCCTCCCTCTCCCCGTACAGCACCACCCTGCCCACGCGCCCCATCAGCGCCGGGTCGCGGCCAATCGTGGCGCAGGTCTGCGTCACGTGGTACTCGGCCTGCAGGAAGTCCTCCAGGCGCTTGGCGGCGGCGCCCCCCGGAGGGCCCTGGCCCTCTCCCTCCTCCAGGAGCAGCAGCTGGGTGAGGATGGCCACCTGGCGCCGCGCCCGCGTCTGGGTCAGCGCCGTGGGGTTCTTGGCGCCGCTGGCCCGCGCCATGTTGCGCAGCATGTCGGTGCCCCGCAGGGGCGTGGCGGGGGAGTGGTAGGGCCGGGAGAAGATGTAGGGGCTGTGGGGGTCCACGCCCACGTTGGGACTGGTGTGGAGGAGGAGGTCCAGGCAGGGCTCGCAGTGCGGGGGGAGGATGAGGGGCTGGATGCGGCCGCGCTTGCCCAGGACTCCGGCGCGCGGGAGGTGGCAGAGCACCTGGCGCTCGAAGGGGGAGAGGTGCACCTCCAGGCCTGTGGGGGGGCCGCCGGAGGAGTTGGCCTGGCCGGAGCCGGAGGTCTGGGGGGTGGCGCGCTTGCGGTAGTCCTGGATGGTGAGCTTGGCTACCTCGCACTCGCGGTGGCGGTTGTAGAGGATGAGGAGCGCCAGGCTGGAGTGGCAGAGGAGGCGCCAGGCCTCGGCCGAGCTTGAGGAGCGGGTCAGGGACAGGAAGGAGGAGTGCTGCTGCCGGCGGAGGTAGAGAACCAGGCAGGAGAGGGAGGAGAGGAGTGGGGGCATGTGCTGTCTGTGGGAGCTGGGGGAGAAAAGACAGGCAGGCAGGTTAGGCCTCCAAATCATCGTGGACACCTCACACATTGAGTCTACTCAACCCCAAAAAAGGTTACAAGACAGTTCTGGTAAAACGTTAAGAAAATATAAATTGTACTTGTACATGTTGCAGTAGAGCTTTGTTACCAGTGTTTCCCACAGATTCGAAAGCAATTTGCGGCATTGTGACTGTGTGTGTGTATGTGAGAGACGCGTGAGCGACAGAGACGGAGGGAGAGCAGGGAAAGGAAATGCAGCTGAACGAATACGCTGCGTGTTTTAGATCGCATAAAAAAAAAATATATATAACGAAACGCAATATGTGGCGGCCGGTGTCGATTCTGTGGCGCACTGCCACAAATCAGTCTATGTGTGGGAAACACTGGTTACAATATTCGATCTGTATTGGTCAAACCATATTTCCCCGTACCTTGCCATCTCTCCATTCTTGTCCTCGGGACTCCCCTCGACCTCCTCCCCCTCTCCTCCGCTCAGCTCCAGCTCCTCCTCGTCCGCTTCCACTTCAGGGTCAGGGGTCGGAGGAGGAGCCATCTCTTCCTTCTCCTCCTCTTTCTGCTGTGGCGGCGGCGGCGGCTGCTCCTCCTTCTCCTTCTTCATCCTGCGGCCCCTCCTGGGCGGGGGTGGGGGGGAAGGGCTCTTTACCCTTGGCGTCGCCGCCGCAGCGGTGGCGGAGGAGGAGGAGGCTCGCTTGGGCGCCGGCGGGCCGGTGCCTTTCTTGGAGGCGGCGGCCGGAGCGGCGGAAGGCGGGGACAGCGACAGCGAGAAGGAGACGGCGCCGGCGCGAGTGGCCGGCGAGTCCCTCTCCCTCTCCCGGGAGAAGAGGGGGGGAGGGGCGGGGGGCGGGGCGGTGGAGGAGGAAGGCTGGGGCGCGGCGAAGGAGTGGCCGTGGTTGGCGGCGGGGGCGGCGGCGGAGGAGGAGGAGGGGTGCGGATGAGCCGGGGCGGAGGCGTGCGTGTGGAGGTGCGCCAGCTCCATGGCCGCCCGGACCTCCGGCTGGTTGGCGTGGTGCTTCTCCAGGTGGCGGGCCAGGGAGCGGTAGTGGCGGCCGCAGTAGGGGCAGTGCTGCCGCCGGCTCACCGTGGCGGCGCTGGAGCTGCCGATGTTGATGTTGATGTTGTTGTTGATGTTGGTGGTGGGCGGGGCCAGGGCGGCGGGGGCGACAGCGGGGGGTTGGGGCCGGGAGGCGGCAACGGGGGGGGCGGCGGGGGCCGGGCGGGTGAAGGACGAGCAGGGGCGCCCGGGGCCTCTGGGGTTCGCCGGGCTCTTCTTCTTGGCGGGGACGGCGGTGGCCAGCTTGCGTTTCTTGCGGCGGCGGAGGTGCATGCGCCCCCTCATCTCCTCCAGCTCCTCCTCTTCGTCGTCGTCGTCGTCGTCATCCTCCTCCTCCTCCTCGTCCTCCTCGCGGTCGGAGTCGCTGGGCTCCGAGTGGGTGAGCGGAGAGGAGGAGGGAGAGAGGGACCAGGAGGGGGTGAGGTAGTCGGAGACCGAGAGGGAGAGCGGATGTGGGCCCGCCTCTTCCTCCTGTGAAGACGCGGGCGGAAGAAAAAGAACACGCGTCACAAACGTCCTCGTCAACAACAACAGAAAGACAAAAGCAATCTTAAGGGGGTTGATCGTCACCATGGCGTTCTCGCCCCAGTCCGTCAGGCTGTAGTCCACCGTGATCTCCTCCCCCTTGGCAATGTCGCGGATCGCTATGACGACCAGGCGCACCTGGCTCCCACAGTGCACCTCGCGGATCCTGCAGTTGGGCGGAGGATGGAAGAGCACGGAGCCGCGCACCCCGCTGGCCCCCTCCTCCCCCAGCTCCGACACACTGGACCAGACACACATCACCATCAGAGCCGTTATATTCAACATCCAAGCCTCTAGCAAAGACCAATGACCACAAAACGGACCTAAATCCGTGTCACAAATATGTTACGATCGTTCCTAGAGAGAGGGTGAGAGTGAGGGTGAGAGAAAGAGAATGAGAGAGAGAGAATGAGAGAGAATGAGAGACAGAGAGAATGAGAGAGAGAGAGAATGAGAGAGAGAGAGAGAGACAGAGAGAGACAGAGAGAGAGACAGAGAGACCCCTGGACCACTCGCACTCTGACAGTGATGCTTTCAGCATAATTGTGATCATAGTTCCGGGTGCTTTAACACGTCTGCTACTAAACACGTCCTTTATTTTGGAGTGCAAGACCCAAGGGTCTTGGGGGGGTGGGGGGGGGGGGGGTGGGGGGTCGTTCCTCTCTCTCACCAGATCTGGGAGGGGTCTGCGAGGTAGTAGGGGCTGCCTGGCGGAGGCAGCCTGTCCTCAGCTCCTTCTGGGTACTGTCCATCACCTACGAGAGATCACACACACACATCAGGGTATGGTCACACATTCCACACTGTGTACACATTATTAAAATGCGACATGCTACAGTAGACAGAATGATGGAGGACTGGACTGTTTGGAACAGTCAAGTTTGAATTGCAGTCAGGAGTGGGAATGGTTGGCAAAGGGTTGTTATACTGCGTAGGGCCCGATGGAGGATGATAAGAGACTCATATCATTGTGTGTGTTTCCAGTACCGGGGCTGTAGCTGTGTTCCGACAGACTCTCCTCCTCCTCATCCTCTGTCACATAAGCCCGGTCACACACCTTCACTGGCGTCCCCTTCCGTTTTCTCCCACACACCCGCCTGCACAGCCACACCAGGGGGGTTGTTTAATGAAAGAAAACATTTAGAGCACCGCAGATCTAAACAGGAAAAGGTCAAATTCGTATTCACTTTTTAGGAGGAAGATGCCTAAGGCTCGTTTTCCCCACTGTATTGAATACATGACGCTAAATGATGTTTTAACTGCACGGCTTTAGCAAATGTGTTCATTTATCTCAACTACACATATGGAGATAATATGTCAGACACATTCATGCAATTAATACCTACAATCGGGGACTGTGTACCTAGTTAAATAGGCCACAGTGGTGGCTATATACATGACTGTTTTATTTATATACATGTTCCTTTTCCAAATATTCAAGACTTAAGGTTACATTTTGTTGATCGCACCCTTACTGTACCCACTACTGTATTAGCATCTCATCGTGAACCCTGCTGTATTGGTCTAGTCCGTACATCCCTCATCCACTATAGTTTTCAGATACTGTAGCTCTTGTCACAATGGCCACAGTGTGCATTTTCTTCAGCATTAATAGCATTGTTAAATAGCAGTGAAAATATCAAACACCACATCTGGATAAAGGCCAAATAGACTTTCACTGACAAAACCCTATGGAATCACTAAACATTGATAACCAGCTAGCCAACTTCTCTAGATAGCCCTGGCTAACCTGATCAATGACTTACTGCAACTACCTACTGTAGCAGTTAGCCAGCTAGCAATGCGAAGATGGCTAGCTAGCTAGCTAATTAAATAACAGACAGCGCACTTACAACTGGCTTCCTTCCAAAACAAAGATCCCAAGCCTAATACTTATTAACGGTCACTGGAGAGGGACAGCTGATCTTAGCTGGCAAATTCCTAACTGAGAGGTCCTAAAGGAAAAAAAATCACTTTTCCATTTTCTAACGTTAAATTCGCACACGCGGATTGAAGCCTGGTAACTAAACAAACGTGCACCACGCTCATCAGTGCGTACAGTGTTAGTTGTTTTTTGATACACCGGTAAATAATAAATAGACAACTGTAGGCCGTTGGGTGATGTATTTCTTACCCCCGGGGCGGCGGCGGTTTGCTCCCATCGCCGTCGCTGTCGAGGGTCGGTGGCTCCCGGTAGTCAAAAGGCGACCGTACGTTCTCCGCCATTAGGACAGCTTCCCTACCTCTATCTCCGGTATAGAACTCAACGCGCATGTGCATTTATGCTGGATTTTAGTTTATGATAAAATGGGGTATATTGCTATTTATAAAGAACGCGATTGATATGGCCCACCAGAAGGCAGAAAAGCATTTGGCACAAACATCTGAAAATGCTAAATTGGAGTCCATGGATGGATAAAGCTACCTTCTTTTTATCCAAAAATGATAATGAAGCACTTGTGTGGAGACACCTCAGTTTAATCAGCAGTGAAAATCCAAATAATTTATAGGTGATACTGATTGATATTCACTGTACAGCAAATAAAATCAGAGAACAATCAAAGTAAAAAACAACTATTGCATCCATACAATATCAGTATATCAAGTTAGTGTTTCAACTATAAACGATGCACAGCTGATGCACACGATGTAACAAACACATTCAGTTTGCTACGGTGCGATATTAGATAAAATGTAACAGTCGACATGTTAAAACTATGTAGCAGCATTTCAAGTATCTAGTAGATCACAGTGTGCACATAACATTAATTATAACAACAAGCGGTAGGTGGATTTATCAGTCTTTGGATTTTGCCTCGCCCAAAAAAATGACAAACTTAAAAGACCAAGTCGGTTACTGTACATCAAAACAAAAAATCCCCAGGTTTTCGTTCGAATTACTGTAGTTGAATATGCCTGGCTAAATGTTTAGCTGCAGTTTTGTAATCACAGTTCATCAGTCGAGTAACATGAAATATTATTTGGCAAACTTCTAGCAATGTGAAATGGAGTGATAATAACAGCAGTGTTCATCCAATCAATACATGGTTTACACTGAGGTGAAGAGACAATAACACAAAATGACTACAAAACATGACATTACGAATCTGCAACAACTTCTACACAACCCTTTGCTGAAAGAATTTTTGCTCCACCAATTAACTTGCGATGCAGTGCGATTCGGGATATTGTAACATACTGTAGGGAAATACCAGTGCCTGGTGAGAACGCTGCTGGATTTGGTAAAAGAGGCTTAGTTTCTGTGGGGGGGGGGGGGGGGGGGGGGGGGGGGGTTGCCAAGGAGTACCATGTCACAGAATTCAAGGCCTATATCACATATCATCTAGGGTATGTTTACATGTGGATTATACCTGCAACATGAAGCTGGCTGTGTTAGCGCTGAAGACAGTTTGCTGTTAGATTTCATTGTTAGATTTATAGGGTTCTAGATCTCTTGCTACCCCTCGGCCTCTGTGTGCAAGACGTGCAGGGCCTGACAAGCAGAATCTGCCCAGTGAATAAGCTCCAGAAATACTCGATAGGTCCACATTTTTGCTGCAAATGGCCCCACTATACCATCCACCTCCTAGGAGAGAAGAGTAAACAAGTATTGCCTGTGGTTATTCATGCTAGTTACTTTCTCAGGAGCTCTGGATATCAATATTTTTAGAGGAATAAGACGTCGTAGCTACCTGAATTCAATATTTCTCACGCTGCTGCATTGTCTAAGGCAGGGTATGATACTGTGAATAATTAATTGCACACTACCTCGTTGCACTGATGGTCCGGTGTGACATCGACAGTCCCTTCCTCCGTCTCCAGGATCGTCCGGGTGCTGTAGAGGAGGTGTTCCAGCCTGGCCCGCACATTCTTCCTCACGGTCTCGTACTCTCCCTCCATCTGGCCCATCTCCTCTTCCTCTCGCAGGATGACACATTCGAGCAGGCCCAGGCACTGCCGCAGGGCCGAGTGGATCAGCAGCACCTGCTCGTCTGAGCTGAGGTCCGTGGAGAACGAGGAGAGGGACACAATACGGTCCCCCCCTAGGGTGTGGTCCGACGAGAAGCTCTCCTTTTCCCTCTGAAAGGATGGGAGGGGGGGGAGGGGGCAAAGGTGCAAAGGGGCAATGGAAGAGGCAAAAACGATTGATAAATCATTTATTGTATACTCATACAGTGGAAAGTGAAAATAAATTCTAGTGACAAATTTTTATCTAATTGAACTTTGCTACAGTATATACTGGCTTCTGTTACCAAAACCAACCCATTGATTGTCTATCAAGGAAATATATTATTAAGAACTATTCCTACTACAAAACTGCACTCAATCCTTTAGAGTGGGTCCTTGTGCAAGGGGGGGAAGGTATAGATAGATGAGGTTCTAAAGGTTGATTCAATTATGCACTGCAGCATCTCTCCATGGTCAGAGAATCCGTGAACAGTCGCATTGCAAAGTGGATTTGGTCTTCTATGGATTCCATTAATTTAAACTTGTTGGGCGTGTACTGTACACAAAGTCTGTCTCCAAACCACATATCTCTGAGAGTTATGTGCACATACAGTGCAGCGCCAAGTAAACCATGGATCAAAAGGCCTAAACTAACAGTTTTTAGACAAGTTACTCGAGCGGTCGATGCTATGTTCTTGTAGCCTATGTTTAACCGCACACCTGTTATGCGAATTTATTTATACAAAGTACTTACATAGAGGTCCAAAAGTTGTGAGCAGTCCTGGTGCAGCAGCCGAGCCAAACCCACTGCCCTCCCTGTTTGTGACTTGCCGGGTGCTGGCATGTCTAACGGGTCTACTGTTATCTGCTCTTGCCCGGCCATTTGTGGTCGAGCTCAGGCGGTTTGCGGTGAGTTGCGACGGGACCAGTCGAAATATTTTGATTCAAAGGCGGAGGTCAAACGTCAGACAAAAATATGAATTTCAGTCCGCAATTTTAATTAGCCCTACTACTTCCATTTCACTGTCATTGATTAAATGTTTGTTTCGTTGTTTAAGCGCATGCGACCCTGTATAGGCTATGGAATTTAATTGGTTCCGTAAGCAACAGGGGCGTTTTTCAGTGACGTAGATGTTCCCAACGTCAACAACAGACCCACCCATGGCTTAATACTGAGAAGGGCAATAAATCTTTCTATCCTTTAAAAAAAAAAGTGTGGAACCGCTTTTGATCAAACAACCACAGTACAAATAAGACTCACAGATATTTTATTTGAATTCATTAATTGCCCCTTACTTTCCAATTCTCTGATTTTCTTTGAAGATGGGGGACCCCAGTGATCAGTGGTAATGGCAGTGTGCAGAGATATATGTCCTCCAACGTGAATAAACGTATTCAGCACAGAAACAGTTAACATGACCATTTTCACATAGCAGTTGTTAGTCTAAAACTAATATGAAACAATTTGCAATCAAATATAATAGACTAAAATGTGATTTATTGCCCCCTCCCCCTTTAATAAATCAATCATAATCTACTAAAAGGTCTGCGAAGTAGAATCCTACTTGTTGAAATTGGGTTTCAAGCAAGAAATGCAGAGTTTGAACCAGGCCACAATGAAGACATCACAAAGTGGCACTATAGGTATGTCAAGCACGTGCATGCACGCACGCAAAAAGATATATTCTTTGAACGAAAAAAAAATCCACTAAAGGTTTATTATCAAGTTGCTTAATGTGTATGGTTTCATGCCAATAAAAAAAAAAAAAAGATTATTTTTATGGGAAAGCGTAATAACTAAAAGTCAACACTTTTAATTGACCTTGCAAGTGAGCTGGAAGAACTGAGATAAAAACAAGAACAAATTGCAGGACTTCTATTGCATGGTGTGATATATTGCATGGAAATAACCAAATGTTACCAGGTAAAGATGTTATACAAATATCTATAAATGCATAGGAAGCGGGTGTACCCACACACACACATTTGCACGCACATACAAAGTACACTCCCAGCGCACACCAACTAATGACAAAGGTTGTAAATAGGCCTTAAAACAACATGTTAATATTGTGTACAAAACAAATCACTTTGAAATCATAATTCCCTGATATAGTAGTACTGTATAGGTTCTAAGTGAGTGCTGTATTTCACTCTGCTGAGGTGACTTGCTACATTTTACTTCTATATATTTTAAGTCTTCATACAAGCCTAGTAAATGTCACTCTTTCCCCTTCCATCAGGTCCTCCCTTTTCCCCACCCTTTCCTCTCCTCAGTTCTTTCCTTTCCTCTCTTTCCTTTTCCTTCACCCCTGCCCTCTCATGTCCTCCCCGTCTACATCAACACATGGCTGTCTCCCTGGGATACCTGCACCTCTGTGCTCTCCAACAGTATCTGCCCTTCTCCCTCCCTCTCCCACACTATCCCTCCATCTACTCTCTCCTTCTCCCCGTCCCCCGCCCACACCATCTCCTCCGACTCCCTCCCTATGGTCACCCGTTCCCAAAGCACCCCTTCCCCTCCTCCCTGGGTCTCCTCCACCCCCTCCCTGACCCACTCCACCGTCTGGTGGGGGGCGAGGGGAGCCGGAGACAGAGCGGCCACAGAGCTCAGGGTCAGCAGGGTAGTCTGCGAGCCGGAGGCGGTCATGGAGGTGGTGGCTGGGTGTGCCGTCAGCTGGATGAGCTGGGGCTGAGGGGTGGAGAGGTGGGGGTGAGCGGTGCTGAACTGGAGCAGCATGGGGTTCTCCTGCTGCTGCTGCCCCACCTGCACCACGTGATGGGAGGCCAGCTGGAGGAGTTGGGGCTGGGAGGAGTCCATTTGGGTCTGTGGGGAGAGGGACAGTACCATCTGGTGCAGGGGGGTGAGATCTCCTTGGCTCTCCTGGCTTACAGGGGGCAGGGCGGGAGGAGAGACCCCAGGCACCGTCTCCAAGACTGGGGTAGGAGTGGTGATTAGGGTCCCTGCATTGGCAGCCAAAGCCTCAGCTATGAGGACCTCGGGGTGGCTCTTGGCTTTGTGGGCCACCACACAGTCCTTCTTTTCAAACTTCTTGCCGCAGATGGAGCAGGAGAACTTGTAGAAGGCATCTGCATCATGCTTCTTCATGTGCCAGTTTAGGGAGGCTTTTTGGCGGCAGGTGAAGCCACAGATTTCACATCTGCCACAAGGGGGAGACAGATGGCAAGTTATGATCACGGTAATCTCCTTCTGCCTATATTCTTAACCCTTGTGCTGCCTTCGGGTCATTGCGACCCGCCTTTTGCACCATGACGGTGGGTCACAATGACCCGAAGGCAGCGCAAATCACTGCCGAACACTGCATAAAGAAGAAACGGCCCTCTTCTTAGCTCTGCACTCATCTCACCTGGCCTGACAGAACAGACAGGTGAAAACTATATAGAGTAGGGATGCGCATCTCCATCACTGAGGACGATGCGATACACATCTCGATGCCCTGCCAACAATCTGTTACATTAAAGATACATAAAAGTAACTACTAATGCGATACGATACACCCCTCTTGCGATGCAGTGCGATTCGACACGATGCGATTCAACAAGATGCAATGCGAAAGAATATGATGCTATGCAATTTAATATGGTACATGTGTTCTCTGAATGTAAAAAAGGGTAAATTGAACTAATACGTCCTACTTTAAGGTTTTTCTCAATGACTCAGCTCTCTCTCGTCTTACTTTGTCGTCCACAACAGAGATTTGTTTCTCTGAGAATAGCTTCCTATTCTTGATAGGGGTACCGGTGGAGCTAGCCACTGACTGTAGCCATAGCTGAATCCGAGGGGGAGGCAGACGTCTTCACACAAATACCATGTAGCCTCTTCAGATGACTACCTAAATTGGCCATGCTGCCTGTTTATAGCAGCACCACATATCTTGCCAATTGCATGGGTCTTGTCAAATTGCCCATCTTTCTTGGAAAATCCAAAGTGTTGCCAAAACTTGGATTTATCGCAATTCGTAGGAACGTGTAACTTTTCGTCCGCCATAATAACACTCGCCCAAACACGCCTCCAACTCGCGCGAAACTTGGCCAAGAGACTGGACGAGAATCGGCCACTGACAGCAGTGGAGATGAGAGCGCACTTAAGAAACGGTTAGAGAGGAGGAATCTATCTAAATATAAAATTATTGGTCACATTTCTCAATACTAAAAGGTGTTCACCTACACACATTCTACATAAATACATCAGATTATACCGATGCAAACATTTTAGAAACGATGCATCGCGATTTCATCCCAGATTGTATCCGGTGCACACTTTTTTGATCCGGGCAATCGCATCGTGAGCTTTTATGCCGACGCACCGACGCAAACCGGTGAATCTTACCATCCCTAATATAGAGGATTTCTCGTTTTTCACAATGATCCATCCATGGGTCACTACTCACTGTATTGGCTTCTCCCCTGTGTGGATCATGCGATGCACGGCCAGGTTGTGTGAGCTCTTGAAGGCACGAGCACAGTACTCGCATATATAGTCCCGTTGATCTAATAGACAGGAGGATACAAATATAAAAGGAGCTAGGATGAGAACACAGAATGGAGGCAGACACCGCATGCAAACTCTGACTGAGTCATGGCTGTGAAGAAAGAGCGCAGATTTGGACCACAACCACCGTTTCTGAACGCGTTACCGGCATGGAATTTGGTGGTCCAACCTCATGGTCAAACTACATTCTGTGCCTGTGCGTGTGTGACTTTACCGGTGTGGTGCTTGGCATGACGCAGAAGCTGTTTCTGCAGGCGAAACAGGCGCCCGCACGAGGGGTGAGGACACACATACTTCTTTTTCAACAGGTGCTGGTACTTTATATGGTGCTGAAGTAGCAAAGGCAAACAGGAGGGAGGGAGGGAGGGAGGGAGGGAGGGAGGGAGGGAGGGAGGGAGGGAGGGAGGGAGGGAGGGAGGGAGGGAGGGAGGGAGGGAGGGAGGGAGGGAGGGAGGGAGGGAGGAGAAAACACAAAAGGATGGTGGTGGCGTGATTAAAGACTGTAATTAAAGAGACATGGTGCCAATGTTGTCATAGATACAGGTGGCTGATGGGAGAGGCAGACCTGCAGGTAGCGTGGGTGGGCTAAGACAGTTCCACAGCCCTCTATCTCACAGCGGACATACTGCACTGGTGGCTTCTTTCTGTGTAGTGCAGGAAGTATAGGGAATTCATAGAGGGAAATACTGTAAGGGTGTCACATTGAATTTGATTTATTTGCCTACTAAAATGCCTGAACGTGAATTGTGATGTGATCGCAATCCAACGAGAAGCGTTTACCTTCTTTTTGGTAACCGAGGAGTTTTGTCGTCTTTTCGTCGACGTCCTCTCCTATGTAGAAAAATAGAGTAGGAGAGAGACAGACAGCTCAGAAACATTCATTCATACTATCACATACCAGCTGACTTTTAGACATCCCATTCATCCACTACTCAAGTTCCGGCCCATCAGTCCGACCATTCATTGGTTGATCTCTGACTTACTTCCTGGGTGGCTCCGTCTCCTCCCCAAACTCATTTTCCACCTTCACAGCCGTGTCTGCAGCGACCTCCGTCTTCACCTCTTTCTCATCCTCTGGTTCTTTATCAGGCTCCCTCTCCTTCTTGTCTTCCTTCTGCTTCGCTGCACGTCGCCTCGTTTTCTGAGGCTCTCTGTGAGGTGACACCATTATTGTTTTTAGTTTTTTCAAATTCAAATGTTTGTTTTCCTTACAGTCTGTGTGTGCAAAGGTTCCACAGTGGCAACATGTGGCTTGGTCAGTCAGGGGTGTCCCCAATAACGGATTCAACCCAAGACTACCTCTTGGCTGCCGGTTTGTAGTTGAGGTCACTAGGGTCGTCTCTGAAAGGAAGGTCCTCATCGTCGATCAGCACGTCCCCATCCTCATTGCTGTAATGCACATCGCCACAGATCTGTAAACTTGCGCAGTTCAACATGTCACAGCAAACAGTTTGTATGTCCCGTTCGGCTAGAATCAAAAAGCCCTCACCTCCCATCAACGGATTTCAATGCATCTTCCTCGGCATCTGCAAAGTCTAAGCAGTGGCCCAAAGTGACCCTTAATGTAAGGTAGTTAACTCGAAGTTGTCGAAGTACATGTTAGAGCAGTGTGTGAGGTGTTTCCTTTACCACATGCGGCTGTTGTGTCGGGTTCAGTCTTGCACACGGGTGCTGCCGAGGAACGGGGGCCACTCTTCAGGAGCCTCGTTCTGGTGGAGCGCGGAGACGCTGAGGGGGACACGCACACAGATACACACATAAGAATGAGAGTAGCAGTGTCTTCCAACCAGCACAGGGACAGAATTAAATGAATATTCGGATTCTAAAAGCTTTACTGTCCATCAAATGAACACATTCTCCCTATCCCTCACTCACTCAGTCACACACACACAAATCATCTAAATAAATCCTCATTGAGAACACTAAAGGAAAAGTCAGTAGACATCCTACATGTTGTATTTTACAGCAATATACAGTAACAGGTCAAAAGCATCCCACTATATTTATATTTATTTATTTAAATGTCATACCTTTAGTTGAAGGTGCCTTGTCAGTGCTGAAGGTGAGAAAGTACTGTTGTAAGTGACTTGAATGTTGAACCGTGAATACATTATTAATTCTGGATTTATTACAATACATTCTGCAGGATCATTGCACAGGGGTTCCATTTCAACTGCATACTGACATACATGCACGTGTATCGGGCAAGACTACACTAAATTTGGGGTTAGCATGAGGACATCAACAAATGAACACTCTTCCAGCTTATTACCCTGGCTGTCGTTCTACTACGAACCTCCAAGTGGACAAGACTAAATGAGTTTGCCTGACAGTCCGTTCAACAATATTCCCTACCTTGGTGAACATAGACAAGCCGTCTATGCAGTTTGCTGCAAACTGTCACTTTAAACATAGGACGACTGACAGAGTCTAAGTGCAAACATTCCCCAGCTAGCTTCGAGCCTGATTGCTTTTCAACTTACGCCGGCGTTTGGTTGTTGTCATCAGTGTCTTTCGAAGCAGCTCCGGGAGCTTTCCCACGGCGGGGGGGTTCTGTTTTTTTCCGACGATTCTGATCTTGTACCCCACCGCCGCTTTCTGTTCTTTTCCTAGCTGCTGCTCCTCGAGCGGCTCGGTCCCGTAAAACTCGCCCGGAGCCTGCTATGCTGGATAGGGCATCATTCGAGACCACAGTGTCTACACCGACTTTCACGCGACCTAATCCACGTCCCCTCAACACTCTTTCGCGGGTGTGTTTAGCACTCGAGATCGGGGATGGTGCCGCGGCCCTCTGACTAGATTGGTTACAGTCTCCAGTGGACCCGGGACTTCTATCAGAAACACCCATTATCTCCGGGTCCATTCTCCCTTTTTTGCATACACAGGACTATATTAATATGGATGTAGCATTTAACGTTATTCAGTGGATAAGAGAAATTACAGTAGCCATCGTTGAAGGCCCTATGCCGCTATAAATTCACAGCCGCCTCCGTTTCCCCGCGCAAGCCCGCCATAAATTGGAAATATCTATAGCTATACAACATTTTTAATGCAATGTTTATGTTTTAAAGATACTAAAGCCATTTACTATCTTTCTTAAAGCTATAGCAAACCTTAAATTTCCCTGGGCCTAGACGAGGCCCGTAAAAGTAGCGTCTCCTTTAAGGACAAATCTTACCCAAAAACACACACAAGCACCCCCGCCTGGAACTCGACAAGAAATCGAAAATCCAATGGCGCTCATGGGATATGTAGTTGTTAAAACCAATAAATAAATACATCAGTTTACACTCAATTAATTGTCTCAAACAATGCCCTGTTTATAGATTTCTTGATGTAGTTGTCCAGATTCACCCACAATTGTGAGAAGTTATTTAATGTAATTATATTTATTTAATGTCTATTTGTCCACATAATGTTGTTAAACATATTGAGACTTTGCGTGTAAAGTTATCTATTTAAAACGGTAGACTACTGTCAAAAAAAACTAAACCCTAACAGCAGACTACAATAGTATCAGTTTACTGCTTTTACCTGAAACACCTCAAATTAACCTTGTGAGATCAATACATGTTGAAGGCTACAGTAACAGCTACAGTTCAACTACATCTGATATCAAACATCCAATATAAATTAGTTCATAAATGTTTTCAAATTACCTGTATCAGATGCCTCAAATAAATTGTGAATAAAATACGGACAGTACACATTGCCTATGAACCAGGAAATATTTCTGTAAAATATAATGGTCTGTTAGCTGTTGTTCATTTGTGTCTACCAAGATATTTTGAATGTTTATAGAGGTATTGTTTTTGTCATGTGTTATTTGATAAGGATTACTCCTGTAATGGCTTAAGTGGTTATTGAAGTTCACCAGTGTGAAAATAAACTTGTATCACTACTGGAACATACAACACTATATTGGTGTATATTGGCTACCAGTTGAATGTAGTATACAAATATTCAGAGGTATGCACATTGGGCCATTTTTGTCAGAAAATTATTTTTTGAATCAATTTAAACTACAATTTAATGGACATTGAATATTTCCGGAATGGTGGAGACATTTACAGTCTTGGGTGGTTGCCAGATTTTATATTAGCTTTCTGTTTTTGATCAAGTGATGGCAATGGATTGAATGTAGGCCACTGAGAGATGTCAGTGATGGCTCAGGGGAATGAAGAACTATGTATCTCCCATGGAGTGACTTATACACTCAAAGTTAAATTCACTTGTCGAGAGGCACTGTGGTGTACCAATTATTTTGGCACGTGGTCTAAACATGTCACTTAACAGGTTTCAAGATGTGTATGCCTGAGGTGGAATTCTGAATGTGAGCTGTTGAATGTTGGTCTTGTCCGATAACATATTAATTTTATATTTGTCACGGCCACAGCCATGCCCCCGTTTTTGTTTTTGCCCTGCCCTAGTGTTCCCTGTGTCTGTCATTGTCTTCACCTGTGTCTCGTTCAGTGGTTTCAGTTCTCGTTAGTCTCATTGTGTCCACATGTGTCTGGTTTGGTTTTGTGTATTTAGGTTCCTGTTTTGTGTCCAGTCTTTGTCTTGTCACCCAATGTCATTGGGTGAGTACCCTGTCTGTTTCCCGTTTTTGAAAATAAACCCTTTGTTTGACACAATGCCTCGCTACTCTCCTGAGTTTGGTTCCTACCCCACCTCTCACCGTGACAATAATTTGCATTTAGTTAAATGTAATGTCAATGTGATGTGTATTACAATTTATTTCAGTATGTATTTTAATACATGTGTATTTAAAATGAATTATGGTCAAATGTATCTAGTAGAAACTGCTTCAAATTACAGTTTGTTGTTCATTCACACACGTGTGGTTTATGGTGAAAATGAGTTAATTCTGTTTGCAATAAACTGTTCCAATAATGTTCCATCATGCAAAGCAGTGCAGTGCCTACACTGTATCGTGGCTTTGAGTCACACACTCCCATTGTACACTGCTTTTAATATAAGCATTTGCTAAATAATAAATGTCAAATATAGCTCTGTGGTTATCTTAGGTCTTTACTCAGCACCTTATCATAATTTACTTACACAAGTTTGTTCAATAGATTCATTCCATGAAACTAATGATATTTAAAGAGTGTGCTGTTAAGTATGTATTTTACATTTGACTATTAAAGAATCCTGTGGAATGTTGTTGGACTGGTTTGTCTCCATTATCTTGAAAGGCACACCGACTCAATTTGCATATGAAACACGAAATAACATTGAAACAGCATTACATGAGCAAAGCACGGATAAGACACATTATCTTTTTTTGTAGTGGTTACTGGCTTTTTTATGAACAAGTAATGTGAACGAAAGGACTAAGATTGCATATTTTATTTCTGTGTGTACTTATCTGTCAGATTCAATTTTGTGTATTTGCCCGGTCCACTTGTTTTGAAAAGGTGAGTCTAAAGAAAGAATTTCGGTTGTGGAATGCACTTCTCTTTCCCATAGCATTGGTAGACAATCTAGATTTTATTTGTGCAAATGTAGGAATGTGTTGGTAAATACATGAATCCGAAATGTTAAAAAATACACAGATTCCTGAGCATACCTGCTTGTTTTTGTTTGTGTATTCAGACAAGAAATAACCATAGTCACTACTGCACACCCAGCATTGAATTGATATCTGATAATTCATCTATTTGATCGTTTTTCTCAATAGTCTATTCATCTATTGGTATATATATATATATTCATATATTGGCAAAAATAATGACATGAGTGTGGGGAAATGCATGATGTGACTAGAAGAAAAATGCACATGATAGCAAAACTTTTGAATTCATTTTATCCTTTTCTCATCAGGAATGCACCCCCCGGACATACAGTTATGGTATTTGTAATTATTGTCAGTGTCATGGCAGGTGAGTGAACGTTCTGGTCTTAATACCATTTTATTTTATCTTTCTGTTGCCCAACTCAGTGGAATGTCTCAGACATCTAAGATTATTGGAGTTTACCAATCAAAACTGTTATATTGAGGTGATTGTTATTTTATATTGAGGGGTTAGTCAGATATTCAAAAAATCTAAATCTATCTAAAACTGTTTCAGGAATGTGTGAGTCTCAAAAAAATCCAAGTCAGATTCCTTTCAAATTATGAAACACTTTCATTTAATGGATTGTGCACATTGCCCATTTATTGACCAGGAATTCCTGCTGAAGCATCAATGAGAATTATGAGGTCTCTTGGGTAGCTGCCTCTCGAACAAATGAATGTGGTTGGAGACTTTTATCCATTACAATTAGTCTGTAAACAGCTCAACTCAATGTTTTGGTCAACCCCGAATATATATAGTGTACATTTATTTAAAAGAAAATTATTGAGAGTCAGTCAGTCATGGTAGAATGTTGTTTCTGTGAGAATGCAGGAAGTTGAAGAAAATGTAATGTGTGGTTAACCTTGTTCATTTAAAGTAGTTAAATGACTAGGTTCAGTCACATGAATTTTGCTCTCATTCTTCAAGTGTTACTATATAACCATAATAGTAACAACTATCTAATGTATGGTTAACTAACTAACTGGTATTAGTTGTTGTAACAGCTAGCCCCCACCCTGTCCTTCTCCCACAGCTGCCATGCAAACACTATCCCAGCCTTCCTCTGTGATATCAACAGAATCAACTCTCTCCACCCAAATCTCCCACCAAGCATCCCAGCTGTCCATGAACCCAACATCACCTATGTCCACAGAACCATCCACCTCAGCTCAGCACTCAACTATATCTTCGGCTATATCTTCAACAATCTCCACACAATCCTTACAACCAAACCCTTTGCTAAACTTTAACTTAACATCAACTGCATTCACAAAACAATCTGTTTTCACAGAAACCTCAAGAACAACATCATCCTTAGCATTAACTTCAGAACCAACATCAGCACTACAGAACTATATGAACCGAACTACATCAACAGAACCAGCTACATCAACCCAACAATTACAACAAACGTCCCTATCATCCCTAAACTTAGCATCAACCATATCAACACAAACACCCACCACCACTCAACCCTCACAACTAATATCACCTGTGTCATCTAGCTCTGCACCAAAGAAACCTCCATCAACAGAACCATCCATCTCAACCCTGCCCTCACACCTAACTTCCAAGCAGTCTTCTACAACATCAACAGAAACGTCAGACTCCGCCAAAACCCCTCAAACAAAACCTCTTCTATACTCTACCGTGACAACTAACACCTCTGTGTCCACCCAACCCTCACAACAGCCAAGCCTGCAATCCAACCCTGCAACCCTGCTCAACTTAACACCAACAACATCTACGGAACCATCTGTCTCCACGCAACCATCAAAACCAACACCTGCCTCATCATTTATCTCATCATCAACATCAACTGAATCAGCAAATCCTTCCATTTTCACCCAAAACTCTATGCCATCATCAACCACGCCAACAGAATCCTCTGTCTCTGCCAAACCCACACAAGAACCCTCACTTCCATCCTTAAACTCAACATCAAATACATCAACAGAACAGTTTGTCTCCATCCAAAACTCACAAATGACATCACCAAACTCCTCCTCAACTTCAACAGAACAATTCATCTTCAATCAAACAACACCCACCAAACCGTCTAGCTCTACACTAACATCGCCTACATTTATACAACCATCCAGCTCAACCCAACTCTCACCCGTAACGTCACCACTACATCCTAACACCTCCACAGTCTCCACCCAATCCTCACAGCCAACACCCTTGCTATATATTGACACAACATCAACTTTATCAGCAGAACAATCTGTCTTCCCCCAAACCTCACAACCAAGCATACCCTTAACAAAAAACTCAGGACCAGTAATAACAGAACCATCCATCTCAACGGAACCCTCACACCTAACTTCCCTGCAGTCTTCTACAACATCAACAGAACCGTCTGACTCCGCCAAAACCCCTCAAACAAAACCTCTTCTATACTCTACTGAGACAACTAACACTTCTGTGTCCACCCAACCCTCACAACAGCCAAGCTTGCAATCCAACCCTGCAACCCTGCTCAACTTAACACCAACAACATCTACGGAACCATCTGTCTCCACGCAACCATCAAAACCAACACCTGCCTCATCATTTATCTCTTCATCAACATCAACTGAATCAGCAAATCCATCCATTTTCACCCAAAACTCTATGCCATCATCAACCACGCCAACAGAATCCTCTGTCTCTGCCAAACCCACACAAGAACCCTCACTTCCATCCTTAAACTCAACATCAACAGAACAGTTTGTCTCCATCCAAACCTCACAAATGACATCACCAAACTCCTCCTCAACTTTAACAGAACAATTCATCTTCAATCAAACAACACCCACCAAACCGTCTAGCTCTACACTAACATCGCCTACATTTACACAACCATCCAGCTCAACCCAGCTCTCACCAGTAACGTCACCACTACATCCTAACACCTCCACAGTCTCCACCCAATCCTCACAGCCAACACCCTTGCTATATATTGACACAACATCAACTGCATCAGCAGAACAATCTGTCTTCCCCCAAACCTCACAACCAAGTATACCCTTAACAAAAAACTCAGGACCAGTAATAACAGAACCATCCATCTCAACGGAACCCTCACACCTAACTTCCCTGCAGTCTTCTACAACATCAACAGAACCGTCTGACTCCGCCAAAACCCCTCAAACAAAACCTCTTCTATACTCTACTGAGACAACTAACACTTCTGTGTCCACCCAACCCTCACAACAGCCAAGCCTGCAATCCAACCCTGCAACCCTGCTCAACTTAACACCAACAACATCTACGGAACCATCTGTCTCCACGCAACCATCAAAACCAACACCTTCCTCATCATTTATCTCATCATCAACATCAACTGAATCAGCAAATCTTTCCATTTTCACCCAAAACTCTATGCCATCATCAACCACGCCAACAGAATCCTCTGTCTCTGCCAAACCCACACAAGAACCCTCACTTCCATCCTTAAACTCAACATCAACAGAACAGTTTGTCTCCATCCAAACCTCACAAATGACATCACCAAACTCCTCCTCAACTTTAACAGAACAATTCATCTTCAATCAAACAACACCCACCAAACCGTCTAGCTCTACACTAACATCGCCTACATTTACACAACCATCCAGCTCAACCCAGCTCTCACCAGTAACGTCACCACTACATCTTAACACCTCCACAGTCTCCACCCAATCCTCACAGCCAACACCCTTGCTATATATTGACACAACATCAACTGCATCAGCAGAACAATCTGTCTTCCCCCAAACCTCACAACCAAGTATACCCTTAACAAAAAACTCAGGACCAGTAATAACAGAACCATCCATCTCAACGGAACCCTCACACCTAACTTCCCTGCAGTCTTCTACAACATCAACAGAACCGTCTGACTCCGCCAAAACCCCTCAAACAAAACCTCTTCTATACTCTACTGAGACAACTAACACTTCTGTGTCCACCCAACCCTCACAACAGCCAAGCCTGCAATCCAACCCTGCAACCCTGCTCAACTTAACACCAACAACATCTACGGAACCATCTGTCTCCACGCAACCATCAAAACCAACACCTTCCTCATCATTTATCTCATCATCAACATCAACTGAATCAGCAAATCTTTCCATTTTCACCCAAAACTCTATGCCATCATCAACCACGCCAACAGAATCCTCTGTCTCTGCCAAACCCACACAAGAACCCTCACTTCCATCCTTAAACTCAACATCAAATACATCAACAGAACAGTTTGTCTCCATCCAAACCTCACAAATGACATCACCAAACTCCTCCTCAACTTCAACAGAACAATTCATCTTCAATCAAACAACACCCACCAAACCGTCTAGCTCTACACTAACATCGCCTACATTTATACAACCATCCAGCTCAACCCAACTCTCACCCGTAACGTCACCACTACATCCTAACACCTCCACAGTCTCCACCCAATCCTCACAGCCAACACCCTTGCTATATATTGACACAACATCAACTTTATCAGCAGAACAATCTGTCTTCCCCCAAACCTCACAACCAAGCATACCCTTAACAAAAAACTCAGGACCAGTAATAACAGAACCATCCATCTCAACGGAACCCTCACACCTAACTTCCCTGCAGTCTTCTACAACATCAACAGAACTGTCTGACTCCGCCAAAACCCCTCAAACAAAACCTCTTCTATACTCTACTGAAACAACTAACACTTCTCTGTCCACCCAACCCTCACAACAGCCTAGCCTGCAATCCAACCCTGCAACCCTGCTCAACTTAACACCAACAACATCTACGGAACCATCTGTCTCCACGCAACCATCAAAACCAACACCTGCCTCATCATTTATCTCATCATCAACATCAACTGAATCAGCAAATACTTCCATTTTCACCCAAAACTCTATGCCATCATCAACCACGCCAACAGAATCCTCTGTCTCTGCCAAACCCACACAAGAACCCTCACTTCCATCCTTAAACTCAACATCAAATACATCAACAGAACAGTTTGTCTCCATCCAAAACTCACAAATGACATCACCAAACTCGTCCTCAACGTCAACAGAACAATTCATCTTCAATCAAACAACACCCACCAAACCGTCTAGCTCTACACTAACATCGCCTACATTTATACAACCATCCAGCTCAACCCAACTCTCACCCGTAACGTCACCACTACATCCTAACACCTCCACAGTCTCCACCCAATCCTCACAGCCAACACCCTTGCTATATATTGACACAACATCAACTGCATCAGCAGAGCAATCTGTCTTCCCCCAAACCTCACAACCAAGCATACCCTTAACAATAAACTCAGGACCAGCAATAACAGAACCATCCATCTCAACGCGGCCCTCACACCTAACTTCTCCGCAGTCTTTTACAACATCGACAGAACCGTCTGACTCCATCAAAACCCCTCAAACAAAACCTCTTCTATACTCTACCGTGACAAATAACACTTCTGTGTCCACCCAACCCTCACAACAGCCAAATTTGCAATCCAACCCTGCAACCCTGTTCAACTTAACACCAACAACATCTACGGAACCATCTGTCTCCACGCAACCATCAAAACCAACATCTCCTCAATCAGCAAATCCATCCATTTTCACCCAAAACTCTATGCCAACATCAACCACACCAACAGAATCCTCTGTTTCTGCCAAACCCACACAAGAACCCTCACTTCCATCCTCAAACTCAACATCAAATACATCAACAGAACAGTTTGCCTCCATCCAAACCTCACAAATGATAACACCAAACTCCTCCTCAACTTCAACAGAACGATTAATCTTCAATCAAACACCACCCACCAAATCGTCTAGCTCTACACCAACATCGCCTACATTTACAGAACTTTCCACCTCAACCCAGCTCTCACCCCTAACATCACCACTACATCCTAAAACCTCCACAATCTCCACCCAATCCTCACAACCAACACCCTTGCTATACATTGACTTAACATCAACTGCATCAGCAGAACAATCGGTCTTCCCCCAAACCTCACAATCAACATCAACATTAATCTCACCATCGTCAAAGCTTACAAATACAATTGTAGCGACATTATCTACATCCCTGGGCAGTTTATTTCCCTCTCCGTCTGCAAGTAATAATGAGAATGAAAAGTCATCAAATTTGATCACTGATGAAATTTTAATCAAAAGTTCAACCACAATTAAGCTTGTGTCAGATTCGTCAGCTTTCACAAACCTTTTCTTAGCTTCACAGTCAAAAGAAACAATTTTCTTCTTTCAATACACACCCAAGTTTGTTTTGTTTAGGCCCATAGTATTTTCACATCCAACAGTGGTTCGCACAACGGTATCAAAAGCTAATGCTATCACCTCAAATACTGAATCAGCAAATCCTTCCATTTTCACCCAAAACTCTATGCCATCATCAACCACGCCAACAGAATCCTCTGTCTCTGCCAAACCCACACAAGAACCCTCACTTCCATCCTTAAACTCAACATCAACAGAACAGTTTATCTCCATCCAAACCTCACAAATGACATCACCAAACTCCTCCTCAACTTTAACAGAACAATTCATCTTCAATCAAACACCACCCACCAAACCGTCTAGCTCTACACTAACATCGCCTACATTTACACAACCATCCAGCTCAACCCAGCTCTCACCCGTAACGTCACCACTACATCCTAACACCTCCACAGTCTCCACCCAATCCTCACAGCCAACACCCTTGCTATATATTGACACAACATCAACTGCATCAGCAGAACAATCTGTCTTCCCCCAAACCTCACAACCAAGCATACCCTTAACAAAAAACTCAGGACCAGTAATAACAGAACCATCCATCTCAACGGAGCCCTCACAACTAACTTCCCTGCAGTCTTCTACAACATCAACAGAACTGTCTGACTCCGCCAAAACCCCTCAAACAAAACCTCTTCAATACTCTACCGTGACAACTAACACCTCTGTGTCCACCCAACCCTCACAACAGCCAAGTCTACAATCCAAGCCTGCAACCCTGCTCAACTTAACACCAACAACATCTACGAAACCATCTGTCTCCACGCAACCATTAAAACCAACACCTGCCTCGTCATTTATCTCATCATCAACATCAACTGAATCAGCAAATCCATCCATTTTCACCCAAAACTCTATGCCATCATCAACCACACCAACAGAATCCTCTGTCTCTGCCAAACCCACACAAGAACCCTCACTTCCATCCTTAAACTCAACATCAAATACATCAACAGAACAGTTTGTCTCCATCCAAACCTCACAAATGACATCACCAAACTCCTTCTCAACTTCAACAGAACAATTAATCTTCAATCAAACAACACCCACCAAACCGTCTAGCTCTACACTAACATCGCCTACATTTACACAACCATCCAGCTCAACCCAGCTCTCACCCGTAACGTCACCACTACATCCTAACACCTCCACAGTCTCCACCCAATCCTCACAGCCAACACCCTTGCTATATATTGACACAACATCAACTTTATCAGCAGAACAATCTGTCTTCCCCCAAACCTCACAACCAAGCATACCCTTAACAAAAAACTCAGGACCAGTAATAACAGAACCATCCATCTCAACGGAACCCTCACACCTAACTTCCCTGCAGTCTTCTACAACATCAACAGAACTGTCTGACTCCGCCAAAACCCCTCAAACAAAACCTCTTCTATACTCTACTGAGACAACTAACACTTCTGTGTCCACCCAACCCTCACAACAGCCTAGCCTGCAATCCAACCCTGCAACCCTGCTCAACTTAACACCAACAACATCTACGGAACCATCTGTCTCCACGCAACCATCAAAACCAACACCTGCCTCATCATTTATCTCATCATCAACATTAACTGAATCAGCAAATCCTTCCATTTTCACCCAAAACTCTATGCCATCATCAACCACGCCAACAGAATCCTCTGTCTCTGCCAAACCCACACAAGAACCCTCACTTCCATCCTTAAACTCAACATCAACAGAACAGTTTGTCTCCATCCAAACCTCACAAATGACATCACCAAACTCCTCCTCAACTTTAACAGAACAATTCATCTTCAATCAAACAACACCCACCAAACCGTCTAGCTCTACACTAACATCGCCTACATTTACACAACCATCCAGCTCAACCCAGCTCTCACCCGTAACGTCACCACTACATCCTAACACCTCCACAGTCTCCACCCAATCCTCACAGCCAACACCCTTGCTATATATTGACACAACATCAACTGCATCAGCAGAACAATCTGTCTTCCCCCAAACCTCACAACCAAGTATACCCTTAACAAAAAACTCAGGACCAGTAATAACAGAACCATCCATCTCAACGGAACCCTCACACCTAACTTCCCTGCAGTCTTCTACAACATCAACAGAACCGTCTGACTCCGCCAAAACCCCTCAAACAAAACCTCTTCTATACTCTACTGAGACAACTAACACTTCTGTGTCCACCCAACCCTCACAACAGCCAAGCCTGCAATCCAACCCTGCAACCCTGCTCAACTTAACACCAACAACATCTACGGAACCATCTGTCTCCACGCAACCATCAAAACCAACACCTGCCTCATCATTTATCTCATCATCAACATCAACTGAATCAGCAAATCCTTCCATTTTCACCCAAAACTCTATGCCATCATCAACCACGCCAACAGAATCCTCTGTCTCTGCCAAACCCACACAAGAACCCTCACTTCCATCCTTAAACTCAACATCAACAGAACAGTTTGTCTCCATCCAAACCTCACAAATGACATAACCAAACTCCTCCTCAACTTTAACAGAACAATTCATCTTCAATCAAACAACACCCACCAAACCGTCTAGCTCTACACTAACATCGCCTACATTTACACAACCATCCATCTCAACCCAGCTCTCACCCGTAACGTCACCACTACATCCTAACACCTCCACAGTCTCCACCCAATCCTCACAGCCAACACCCTTGCTATATATTGACACAACATCAACTGCATCAGCAGAACAATCTGTCTTCCCCCAAACCTCACAACCAAGTATACCCTTAACAAAAAACTCAGGACCAGTAATAACAGAACCATCCATCTCAACGGAACCCTCACACCTAACTTCCCTGCAGTCTTCTACAACATCAACAGAACCGTCTGACTCCGCCAAAACCCCTCAAACAAAACCTCTTCTATACTCTACTGAGACAACTAACACTTCTGTGTCCACCCAACCCTCACAACAGCCTAGCCTGCAATCCAACCCTGCAACCCTGCTCAACTTAACACCAACAACATCTACGGAACCATCTGTCTCCACGCAACCATCAAAACCAACACCTGCCTCATCATTTATCTCATCATCAACATCAACTGAATCAGCAAATCCTTCCATTTTCACCCAAAACTCTATGCCATCATCAACCACGCCAACAGAATCCTCTGTCTCTGCCAAACCCACACAAGAACCCTCACTTCCATCCTTAAACTCAACATCAAATACATCAACAGAACAGTTTGTCTCCATCCAAAACTCACAAATGACATCACCAAACTCCTCCTCAACTTCAACAGAACAATTCATCTTCAATCAAACAACACCCACCAAACCGTCTAGCTCTACACTAACATCGCCTACATTTATACAACCATCCAGCTCAACCCAACTCTCACCCGTAACGTCACCACTACATCCTAACACCTCCACAGTCTCCACCCAATCCTCACAGCCAACACCCTTGCTATATATTGACACAACATCAACTGCATCAGCAGAGCAATCTGTCTTCCCCCAAACCTCACAACCAAGCATACCCTTAACAATAAACTCAGGACCAGCAATAACAGAACCATCCATCTCAACGCGGCCCTCACACCTAACTTCTCCGCAGTCTTTTACAACATCGACAGAACCGTCTGACTCCATCAAAACCCCTCAAACAAAACCTCTTCTATACTCTACCGTGACAAATAACACTTCTGTGTCCACCCAACCCTCACAACAGCCAAATTTGCAATCCAACCCTGCAACCCTGTTCAACTTAACACCAACAACATCTACAGAACCATCTGTCTCCACGCAACCATCAAAACCAACATCTCCTCAATCAGCAAATCCATCCATTTTCACCCAAAACTCTATGCCAACATCAACCACACCAACAGAATCCTCTGTTTCTGCCAAACCCACACAAGAACCCTCACTTCCATCCTCAAACTCAACATCAAATACATCAACAGAACAGTTTGCCTCCATCCAAACCTCACAAATGATAACACCAAACTCCTCCTCAACTTCAACAGAACGATTAATCTTCAATCAAACACCACCCACCAAATCGTCTAGCTCTACACCAACATCGCCTACATTTACAGAACTTTCCACCTCAACCCAGCTCTCACCCCTAACATCACCACTACATCCTAAAACCTCCACAATCTCCACCCAATCCTCACAACCAACACCCTTGCTATACATTGACTAAACATCAACTGCATCAGCAGAACAATCGGTCTTCCCCCAAACCTCACAATCAACATCACCATTAATCTCACCATCGTCAAAGCTTACAAATACAATTGTAGCGACATTATCTACATCCCTGGGCAGTTTATTTCCCTCTCCGTCTGCAAGTAATAATGAGAATGAAAAGTCATCAAATTCGATCACTGATGAAATTTTAATCAAAAGTTCAACCACAATTAAGCTTGTGTCAGATTCGTCAGCTTTCACAAACCTTTTCTTAGCTTCACAGACAAAAGAAACGATTTTCTTCTTTCAATACACACCCAAGTTTGTTTTGTTTAGGCCCATGGTATTTTCACATCCAACAGTGGTTCGCACAACGGTATCAAAAGCTAATGCTATCACCTCAAATACTGAAAAAACAAAGAATTGACACCCAGGACAGCAATCCCATAACTTTCTTCAACAGAACGATTCATCTTCAATCAAACACCACCCACCAAACCGTCTAGCTCTACACTAACATCGCCTACATTTACACAACCATCCAGCTCAACCCAGCTCTCACCCGTAACGTCACCACTACATCCTAACACCTCCACAGTCTCCACCCAATCCTCACAGCCAACACCCTTGCTATATATTGACACAACATCAACTGCATCAGCAGAACAATCTGTCTTCCCCCAAACCTCACAACCAAGCATACCCTTAACAAAAAACTCAGGACCAGTAATAACAGAACCATCCATCTCAACGGAGCCCTCACACCTAACTTCCCTGCAGTCTTCTACAACATCAACAGAACTGTCTGACTCCGCCAAAACCCCTCAAACAAAACCTCTTCTATACTCTACCGTGACAACTAACACCTCTGTGTCCACCCAACCCTCACAACAGCCAAGTCTACAATCCAACCCTGCAACCCTGCTCAACTTAACACCAACAACATCTACGAAACCATCTGTCTCCACGCAACCATTAAAACCAACACCTGCCTCGTCATTTATCTCATCATCAACATCAACTGAATCAGCAAATCCATCCATTTTCACCCAAAACTCTATGCCATCATCAACCACACCAACAGAATCCTCTGTCTCTGCCAAACCCACACAAGAACCCTCACTTCCATCCTTAAACTCAACATCAAATACATCAACAGAACAGTTTGTCTCCATCCAAACCTCACAAATGACATCACCAAACTCCTTCTCAACTTCAACAGAACAATTAATCTTCAATCAAACACCACCCACCAAACCGTCTAGCTCTACACTAACATCGCCTACATTTACACAACCATCCAGCTCAACCCAGCTCTCACCCGTAACGTCACCACTACATCCTAACACCTCCACAGTCTCCACCCAATCCTCACAGCCAACACCCTTGCTATATATTGACACAACATCAACTGCATCAGCAGAACAATCTGTCTTCCCCCAAACCTCACAACCAAGCATACCCTTAACAAAAAACTCAGGACCAGTAATAACAGAACCATCCATCTCAACGGAGCCCTTACACCTAACTTCCCTGCAGTCTTCTACAACATCAACAGAACTGTCTGACTCCGCCAAAACCCCTCAAACAAAACCTGTTCTATACTCTACCGTGACAACTAACACCTCTGTGTCCACCCAACCCTCACAACAGCCAAGTCTACAATCCAACCCTGCAACCCTGCTCAACTTAACACCAACAACATCTACGAAACCATCTGTCTCCACGCAACCATTAAAACCAACAACTGCCTCGTCATTTATCTCATCATCAACATCAACTGAATCAGCAAATCCATCCATTTTCACCCAAAACTCTATGCCATCATCAACCACACCAACAGAATCCTCTGTCTCTGCCAAACCCACACAAGAACCCTCACTTCCATCCTTAAACTCAACATCAAATACATCAACAGAACAGTTTGTCTCCATCCAAACCTCACAAATGACATCACCAAACTCCTTCTCAACTTCAACAGAACAATTCATCTTCAATCAAACACCACCCACCAAACCGTCTAGCTCTACACTAACATCGCCTACATTTACACAACCATCCAGCTCAACCCAGCTCTCACCCGTAACGTCACCACTACATCCTAACACCTCCACAGTCTCCCACTACTATACTACAGCCTACTTGGATATCAACACTACAGAGCACAATAGGTTGGCTAGAAATGTTTCAGATGAGGTACTTCATTTTTATGCACATCCATCCTATGTACCTACACATAACTCGTCATTGTCATTATTATATTGGGTACAGTTTCTGTCTAACTGAATGATGGAACACTTGTGCCTGCAGGTCAGCCTTGCTTTCAGGATAAAGTATCCAAGCACATTGATCAATTGCAAAGTGAACCATTTCTGGTAAGTGTCTTTTCAGGAAAGTTAATTAACAATAAACTGTCTCACGCAAGTTATCTTTGTATTGTATCTATTATCTATAATGTTAATAGGTAATGAGCCCTCAGTACGTTTTTATTAAGTTGATGTATTTGATGTTGAGTTATATTAGGACTTAACTCATGTTAAAATTGATATGCATCTTACAAGGTTCATTTTTATTTTTGCTTATCACATTTTACAATAATGATATTTCTAATCCTTTTCCTAATCCTAACTAACATTATTAACGCTTATATAGTCTCATTCATATTCATGTTTAGAAGGAGGTCCTTTTTACCTATTAACTAACACTTATTACAAGCACCTGGATCTAATGTCAATTCAAAACCTATTTCTGAACAGGAAAGTGGTTGGTGGATATGACCCTCACATTCAAGAATCAGTATGTAATTCCAAGCAACTACAAAGCTGTCAGAGACTTGAGAGAAACATTCCAAATGGGAAATATCTCTCTGAATATTATCCCAAGCAGTATAATTGCATATAAGTTCTAGGACACTACATTAAGGTTGCACTTATTACCTTGTTACTACTTAGCATACATTTTTGTGCCATATGAAGACGTATTAGATAGTACCCATTTGCTGTGAGAGTACTAAGTCAATGAAATTAATCGCCAAGTACATGTTCAAGACAAAATCAACATATTAATTATTGATTTATGTGGTGCAGTTGTCTGATCCACATAAGTTGAGCATCTCAGAGGACTGGACAGTGAATACAGGAATGAAGGGCAGTTAAATAATATCACAATATGTTGCTTTACTCTCACAAGAAACGTCAGGGGGATGACAATCAACATTGCCTTTGCAAGCACAGAAAGAGGACGCCGCATGCTAGATAGCTTTTGTTTAGGCTTTAGATAGGGCTCGCAGAAATGACCCTGACGTTCCATGTTTTCATGAGCTAATATAGCAGGGTATAGTTCAAACATTGTTTGTAATATTCAGAGCATTACAAACAATATAAAAGTAATTAAGTAATTAGCTGTAATCTTTAATTATTGTTAACTGATCAATGGTTAAGGACAGACCTTTTCACATAGAAGATGTGATCTGACAAATGTCGGTACCAAAGCCACAGAGAAAAACTGTCTTTACCAGCTCATCACAGGCACTGTACTATCTATGTGCAGTTGTGCGGGGAGGGTCCAAGCGCAAGGAGACCGACAACGTAGAAACAACAGCAATCAACTACAAGAAACACGCTACATGAAACAACGACGGACCAAGACTGAAGAAATGACAGGGACTTAATACACCGAACTAAACAAGACACAGGTGAATGCAACAACACGAATGACACCACTGAAAGACAATCAACAACACACAAGTGGAACTAATAAACACATAACACAGGGAAACACTAGGGCAGACAAACTAAGGTAGGGGCACAGTCGTGGGCATGACAATCTATCTCACTCAGCGTCTGCATTATGGACACTGTGACCTACCTATAATTTTAGCAATATCTGTGTGTCACCTAATTCATCATTGGCACTGTGCACTATGTGTCTATAGTTCCAGGAATCTGTGTGTGTGTGTCTCACCGACATCTTAATATATGCACTAGTATAATTAAATGGTAAAAAGTTTGTGATATTGTTTATAATAAGTGTAAGAAGGCCTCGTATGGGAGAGGGGTGTGTGGGGGAGGGTAAGTGGATATTGTAAAGGGACAGTTTTAAGGTTGTGTTACCAAAAAAAAAAAAAAAATGTATATAGCCTAGTCCTGGTCACATCTCCCCCATGCCAGGTTTCATTTGTGTGTTTCACTTGTACGGATGAATTGTGCTGAAGTGTAACTACGTAGCATTTTCTACAAAACTACAATGTAGTCACAATAGATAATCTACACAGCCATTATTTACCCTTAATGTGAAGTGTCAAACTCTACATCCTTTGACAATGATTTGGCAATTACATTTCTTCGTATTGAAATTTGCGAATAGTAAGGAATATATTAAAACTATATTGAATTCATAATAAATTCAAAAAAAGTCTGACTTAGGTTTTTATTAGAATAGATTGAAATATCATAGAGAATACCAAGAAATGTTTGAATTTGTACATTCAAATTTTGTGTAGGGGTTACGTAGGGGTAAATGCATGTGTCGACAACAACAGTTGAGGAAATGTAAGATGGACCAGGAGTCCTTATGTAACATGCATGATTCATTATATTGAGAGAGAAGGAGAGAGAAACCAGCGGCAGCAAATCAACCCTAAATTCCATGGATCAAAACCATTTTCTTTTGTTAACTGACTAGACGAGAATACAATCTATGAGACTTGTTGAGAGGGTAGAGAACAAAGAACTGAATTGATTACAATTTGTATAATAGTTCATGCAATATAGTGTAATTCACCCAATATTCACTACTGGGTGGGTTTAGCTCATTGGTTAGAACATTTCAGTGCAGATCAGGACGTTGCAGGTACAAATCTTCCTCAAGCAAATCTAGCATCTGCTAAATGAGTACATAATTTTACATTACATAATACACTGTAACTGAATTATGTTGGCCTTATACAGTTGCTTGTGTAACCATGTTATTCTTTGAAACTATATGTGAGAGGGAAAAACTACTCGGTGTGACAGACACAGGAAGCACATACTTTATGTGAACAAATAACATGTTGCATTTTGGAATGTTACTCCAAAGAATAGACATGTCAAATGTTGTGGAAATCTGATATTCATTTTCTGTTTGGATCTGTAACTAAAGCACTGAGTCCATTTGTTTGTATAATATTCCAGATTTCTCAGCAAAATAGAATGTCCATTCATGTGTGTGAAAGAAAGAAAAAGTGAAAGAGAGACACAGATGAAAGAGAAAACTTCTGTTGACTAAAAACTAAAGATATCAGTCTCCTGATATTCCACCTCAACTATACTGTATATAGTATACAGTCTGTTACATGCAGTACTATTGTAGACAGTAGTCTTATATGCATTACTACACATGTTAAAAAGGGATCACCTTACTCTAACAGTGAATATACAGATTAATATATACAATAAATATATAGATTGTTTATGTAGATGTACTGCCACTGTATAGTACAGTCATGAAAAAGATGATCATGGCTCATTTTACAATAATGTCCACTGCAACTACAAATATGTGTGATGTAATTAAATAGTTTCAAGTTTTTTTGTTACACATTGTTTGCGACCTACTACTGCAAAACAATGAATGAGGCTTGTAAATAACAAAAGCAATTTTATATTCCTATGAAATTTCATTAAAGAAATATTCATTAATTTGTTCAATTGAAGTCAATCTAAATTGTATCAATTCAATGTATACTTCTGGCATGTCTATTCTAGTTTGATAGACGTCATTTATGTAACTACAACTTCATACCGGCTTTTGGCAACCCTTTCCTGCCGGACCATTCAAATATGGGCATTAAAATGCCCATGGTTCCCGCCCTAATAGCGTCACCGTCCAATCACCGATTTTATTTCTGAAAACTGCCAGATACTCATGACAACTTAAGCTCAAAGTACATATCATTGGTTAAGGGGTTAGTGGGAGGGGGAAATAAATCTATCGTCTGCAACGGCAGCCATTGTTTTCCGAGGCGGAGCCAGAGCGGAGACCATGGGAGATTGCCTACAGTGTTAGATTTACAGCTTCGAATTGAAATCGGAGACGATATTATGAGTAAAGACAAGTTCCTTAATATGTGTTGTCAATATTGTCAATTAAAAGTCTAAACTTTTTACTTACGAAGAATTTGTTTGTGGGAGTGAAGCGAGTGTTTTCAGGAAAGAATGACGTGTCCGGCTTGGCCGTTTGTGACAGGCAGCAATGACGGTAGTAGCACTGTTTAGCTTCGATTTGAGCAGATTTCTAAAAAACTTCGAAAAACAACATTAACTAGGTAGATTATGTATACTGTAAGCTAAATGTACATGCCTTGTTTGGCCAATTCGGTCGATTGTGGAAGAAACTCGAACGTTTTTTAGTTATCGAGAGGAGTATCCAGCCATAGAGCTAGCTACTTTTGGGACAGGATAATTCCGGTTTTCCCTATGTCTCCACTAGTCACTAGAATGGTCATAACTTTTAATCAAAATATGATATTTCTAATCTGTCTTCTGTTCTACATTGCCTACAGACTTGTGGATATTCCACCCACTCAAAGTATTTCTCCATCTTGTAATTAAATCGGTGAAAATAGCAGTTGTCTGATGAGGTATGGTGGATGGAGAAGTTTTTGTAAAGAATGGCTGCCTGAAACCACTTTAATAAAATATGATTTGCCTCAAGTGATCATATATTTATTGACATGATAAAAATCTCCTAGTTCTCCTCTTCAAGATGGTATAAACAGTTAAGGTGTATGATTTAATATGAAAATTCATAAAATATGAATATGCATTGTTAATGCATTTCTAAAACAAATGACAATGGATGGCGTAGCCAATGATCTGGGAACAAGATAACAATCTAATGGGAGTCTTAACTCACATAGTCTGTTTTCTTTAGTCCCAAACTGCTTCAGTCTTCAGTACTACCTCACACTATTTTAATGAAAGGCCCCTATTTAAGGTGATTTAGAAGGGAGTTTCTCCCTTCTAAATCAGGAGGACTTCCAACTATTCTGAGTGATTACGTAGATTTTCGTATTTTGATGTAGGATATAACTAGATTGCTAGTCATAAAATAATTTTTTTAAGCATTTGCGGTAAGTAAAGAGTTTCATGTTTTTAATGTGTTTTTAAGTGTTGTTTATCTATCAAATGCCTTGTATTATTTTCATATTCTCACTCGCACACTGGTAAAATGTAACATTACAGTCAGAATGACTGAATTCGAATGACTATGCAGATTTTGTAAACACTTTAAATTAAGGTTACATTAACAACCACATAACTACATAGTGATACCTGTAATACTCATGGTGTGTATAGCTCAGTGGAAACGAATCTGACCACTGATTAAGTGGTCACAGGTTCAAATCTACCATACCAAGTTTGACGTAATATGAAATTGGACTGCAAAACCGTAAAATGTGTAATATACTATTTAACATCAATGTTTTTACTATAGGTATTGCTGTGTAGTTACATGGTAAATGATGGAACCATGATTTTGTGTCATCCAGATTTTTAATAAATACAGCAGTACCCTTAAAATAACAACCTTACAGCCAAGGTACTTTAAATACATTTTTCCTTTTTTATTTAGACAACTTCAAATTTTATATATTCCAAATTTTTTTTTTTACATTTAAGCACAGAGTTAATGCACCTTCCCCTTTAACAATTATTGACAAGATGTTGACCGCTGTCATTGGCAACGGGTTTTGTGCTTCTAATTCACATCTGTCATATCATTCCGCAAGTAGTCCGGTCATTTAACAAGTAGCATTGCCTTCCAGGGAGCATAAAACGTTGCTATGCAATATCTGCAACGCCAAAGTTCTGTTTCGTTTAAGAACTATTTTTCTCAGCGGAAGGCAGAAAATATCAATAAATTAATTCAAATGTCATTGTGTGAAGTTCCTTTTTAAGTTTATTGGCAAGTAACCGTATAATAAGCGGGATGATGTATTGTCCGGAGGTCATTATCCAAAAATAAATCCCTTCAGGACGAAACAACACCCCGGCGCGCAATACATTATCCCTTACTTACATAACTTCGTATGATATATATTTATCTGATATCATTAATAATATTAAAACATTTTAAAGGTCAGTTTTTTTTGTTTTTAAGTTGTGAGTTTTCTATAATCGATTACCAAAATATAATCAGTTCATCCTTTAGTCCAAGTGGATGTTTCTGCTTAATTGAAAAATCCTTTAATCCGTTCCTGAGATATTGCGTTCCTAACAATGGGACGGACAAAAAACGCTAAAACCTAATACCCCAGCCTTGGCTGTTGCCAGAGGAGGCATAATAAAAATAGAAAAACATAACAGATGTGCTTCAGTATAGAAATCAATTGTGATTAAAAAAAAGAATGAATAATTGCTACAATGAAAACTATCATAACTGAGATTATTAATCTCACCGTTATAGTGTGAAAACATTGCAAGGTGACATACTATATCAGATATGTTTGTATACTTTGTCATACTATGTTTTTAAGTCAATCCTAAGTGAATTCTAACCTATGAAGAAAGATATGAATGCAACATGTAAAGGAGTTGATCCTATGTATCATAACCTAAAATATATTAGAAGATTTCTGTTCACAGAAAACTTTAAGTTGTCCACCATAGTTTTCAAAGTGTAGTAGTTTTATTTGAATGCTTTAACTAACTATTTGATTGATTTCTTTTTGTTTATTGAATATTACAGTTTTTGTACATAGGTATTTGATCAAAGGTTCAAGATGAGTTTCTTGAAGATTGTATTGGCAGTGGTCATCCTAATGGGTAAATTGCTCAAACTGATTTGAATAGATTTGAGATATATCAAGACTAGATGAATTATAATGCTTTTGATGTGATTTTTTTTAAAGAAGGTGGATCATACTGGACAACTGCCCAAGAAAATACAACATCAGAAGCAAGCACAGGTGTTACTGAGGGCTCAACAACTTCCAGCACTATCCTGCAACAAACCACTTCTACAACAGATGAATCCACAACTTTTAAACAAACAACATTTACAACTGCAGATTCCACCACAACCACACAACCAACCACAACTGTCAAGGATGAATCCACAATGTTTGAACAAACAACAGTTGAATCTACAACAACTGCAGATTCTGCTATCAGTGATGGGATGACTACAACAGCAAAGACAATCACAACTGTAACTGCAGATTCCACCACGACCGCACACCCAACCACAACAATGGATGAATCCACAATGTTTGAACAAAGAACAATTACAACTGCAGATTCCACCACAACACCTCAACCAACCACAACTGTCAAGGATAAATCCACAATGTTTGAACAAACAACAGTTGAATATACAACAACTGCAGATTGTGCTATCAGTGATGGGATGACTACAACAGCAGAGACAATCACAACTGTAACTGCAGATTCCACCACAACCACACACCCAACCACAACTGTCATGGATGAATCCACAATGTTTGAACAAACAACAATTACAACTGCAGATTCCACCACAACCACACAACCAACTACAAACGTCAAGGATAAATCCACAATGTTTGAACAAACAACAGTTGAATCTACAACAACTGCAGATTCTGTTATCAGTGATGGGATGACTACAACAGCAGAGACAACCACAACTGTAACTGAAGATTCCACCACAACTGCACACCCAACCACAACAGTGGATGAATCCACAATGTTTGAACAAACAACAATTACAACTGCAGATTCCACCACAACCACACAACCAACAAAAACTGTCAAGGATAAATCCACAATGTTTGAACAAACAACAGTTGTAACTGCAGATTCCACCACAACCGCACAACCAACCACAAGTGTCATGGATGAATCCACAATGTTTGAACAAACAACAATTACAACTGCAGATACCACCACAACTGCACACCCAACCACAACTATGAATGAATCCACAATGTTTGAACAAACAACAGTTGTAATTGCAGATTCCACAACAACTTCACAACCAACCACAACTGTCATGGATGAATCCACAACATTTGAACAAACAACACAACCAGCCACAACTGTCATGGATGAATCCACAACATTTGAACAAACAACAATTACAAGTGCAGATTCCACCACAACCGCACAACCAACCACAACTGTCATGGATGAATCCACACTGTTTGAACAAACAACAGTTGTAATTGCAGATTCCACAACAACTGCACAACCAACCATAACTGTCATGGATGAATCCACCACATTTGAACGAACAACAATTACAACTGCAGATTCCACCACAACCGCACAACCAACCACAACTGTCATGGATGAATCCACCACATTTGAACAAACAGTAATTACAACTGCAGATTCCACCGCAACCACACAACCAAACACAACTGTCAAGGATAAATCCACAATGTTTGAACAAAGAACAGTTGTAACTGCAGATTCCACCACAACCGCACAACCAACCACAAGTGTCAAGGATAAATCCACAATGTTTGAACAAAGAACAGTTGTAACTGCAGATTCCACCACAACCGCACAACCAACCACAAGTGTCATGGATGAATCCACAACATTTGAACAGACAACAATTACAACTGCAGATTCCACCACAACCACACAACCAACCACAGCTGTCAAGGATAAATCCACAATGTTTGAACAAACAACAGTTGTAACTGCAGATTCCACCACAAACGCACAACCAACCACAAGTGTCATGGATGAATCCACAATGTTTGAACAAACAACAATTACAACTGCAGATTCCACCACAACTGCACACCCAACCACAACTATGGATGAATCCACAACTTTTGAACCAACAACAGTTGTAATTGCAGATTCCACAACAACTGCACAACCAACCACAACTGTCATGGATGAATCCACAACATTTGAACAGACAACAATTCCAACTGCAGTTTCCACAATAACCGCACAACCAACCACAACTGTCAAGGAGGAATCCACAATGTTTGAACAAACAACGGTTGTAACTGCAGATTCCACCACAACCGCACAACCATCCACAACTGTCATGGATGAATCCACAATGTTTGAACAAACAACAGTTGTAACTGCAGATTCCACCACAACCGCACAACCATCCACAACTGTCATGGATGAATCCACAATTTTTGAACCAACAACAGTTGTAACTGCAGATTCCACCACAACTGCACAACCAACCACAACTGTCATGGAAGAATCCACAACGTTTGAACAACCTAAAGTTTTAACTGCAGATTCCACCACAACCGCACAACCAACTACAACTGTCATGGATGAATCCATAACATTCGAACAAACAACACAACCAACCACAACTGTCATGGATGGATCCACAACATTTGAACAAACAACAATTACTACTGCAGATTCCACCACAACCGCACAACCAACCACAACTGTCATGGAAGAATCCACAACGTTTGATCAACCTAAAGTTTTAACTGCAGATTCCACCACAACCGCACAACCAACTACAACTGTCATGGATGAATCCACAACATTTGAACAAACAACACAACCAGCCACAACTGTCATGGATGAATCCACAACATTTGAACAAACAACAATTACAAGTGCAGATTCCACCACAACCGCACAACCAACCACAACTGTCATGGATGAATCCACACCGTTTGAACAAACAACAGTTGTAATTGCAGATTCCACAACAACTGCACAACCAACCATAACTGTCATGGATGAATCCACCACATTTGAACGAACAACAATTACAACTGCAGATTCCACCACAACCGCACAACCAACCACAACTGTCATGGATGAATCCACCACATTTGAACAAACAGTAATTACAACTGCAGATTCCACCGCAACCACACAACCAAACACAACTGTCAAGGATAAATCCACAATGTTTGAACAAAGAACAGTTGTAACTGCAGATTCCACCACAACCGCACAACCAACCACAAGTGTCAAGGATAAATCCACAATGTTTGAACAAAGAACAGTTGTAACTGCAGATTCCACCACAACCGCACAACCAACCACAAGTGTCATGGATGAATCCACAACATTTGAACAGACAACAATTACAACTGCAGATTCCACCACAACCACACAACCAACCACAGCTGTCAAGGATAAATCCACAATGTTTGAACAAACAACAGTTGTAACTGCAGATTCCACCACAAACGCACAACCAACCACAAGTGTCATGGATGAATCCACAATGTTTGAACAAACAACAATTACAACTGCAGATTCCACCACAACTGCACACCCAACCACAACTATGGATGAATCCACAACTTTTGAACCAACAACAGTTGTAATTGCAGATTCCACAACAACTGCACAACCAACCACAACTGTCATGGATGAATCCACAACATTTGAACAGACAACAATTCCAACTGCAGTTTCCACAATAACCGCACAACCAACCACAACTGTCAAGGAGGAATCCACAATGTTTGAACAAACAACGGTTGTAACTGCAGATTCCACCACAACCGCACAACCATCCACAACTGTCATGGATGAATCCACAATGTTTGAACAAACAACAGTTGTAACTGCAGATTCCACCACAACCGCACAACCATCCACAACTGTCATGGATGAATCCACAATTTTTGAACCAACAACAGTTGTAACTGCAGATTCCACCACAACTGCACAACCAACCACAACTGTCATGGAAGAATCCACAACGTTTGAACAACCTAAAGTTTTAACTGCAGATTCCACCACAACCGCACAACCAACTACAACTGTCATGGATGAATCCATAACATTCGAACAAACAACACAACCAACCACAACTGTCATGGATGGATCCACAACATTTGAACAAACAACAATTACTACTGCAGATTCCACCACAACCGCACAACCAACCACAACTGTCATGGAAGAATCCACAACGTTTGATCAACCTAAAGTTTTAACTGCAGATTCCACCACAACCGCACAACCAACTACAACTGTCATGGATGAATCCACAACATTTGAACAAACAACACAACCAGCCACAACTGTCATGGATGAATCCACAACATTTGAACAAACAACAATTACAAGTGCAGATTCCACCACAACCGCACAACCAACCACAACTGTCATGGATGAATCCACACCGTTTGAACAAACAACAGTTGTAATTGCAGATTCCACAACAACTGCACAACCAACCATAACTGTCATGGATGAATCCACCACATTTGAACGAACAACAATTACAACTGCAGATTCCACCACAACCGCACAACCAACCACAACTGTCATGGATGAATCCACCACATTTGAACAAACAGTAATTACAACTGCAGATTCCACCGCAACCACACAACCAAACACAACTGTCAAGGATAAATCCACAATGTTTGAACAAAGAACAGTTGTAACTGCAGATTCCACCACAACCGCACAACCAACCACAAGTGTCAAGGATAAATCCACAATGTTTGAACAAAGAACAGTTGTAACTGCAGATTCCACCACAACCGCACAACCAACCACAAGTGTCATGGATGAATCCACAACATTTGAACAGACAACAATTACAACTGCAGATTCCACCACAACCACACAACCAACCACAGCTGTCAAGGATAAATCCACAATGTTTGAACAAACAACAGTTGTAACTGCAGATTCCACCACAAACGCACAACCAACCACAAGTGTCATGGATGAATCCACAATGTTTGAACAAACAACAATTACAACTGCAGATTCCACCACAACTGCACACCCAACCACAACTATGGATGAATCCACAACTTTTGAACCAACAACAGTTGTAATTGCAGATTCCACAACAACTGCACAACCAACCACAACTGTCATGGATGAATCCACAACATTTGAACAGACAACAATTCCAACTGCAGTTTCCACAATAACCGCACAACCAACCACAACTGTCAAGGAGGAATCCACAATGTTTGAACAAACAACGGTTGTAACTGCAGATTCCACCACAACCGCACAACCATCCACAACTGTCATGGATGAATCCACAATGTTTGAACAAACAACAGTTGTAACTGCAGATTCCACCACAACCGCACAACCATCCACAACTGTCATGGATGAATCCACAATTTTTGAACCAACAACAGTTGTAACTGCAGATTCCACCACAACCGCACAACCAACTACAACTGTCATGGATGAATCCATAACATTCGAACAAACAACACAACCAACCACAACTGTCATGGATGGATCCACAACATTTGAACAAACAACAATTACTACTGCAGATTCCACCACAACCGCACAACCAACCACAACTGTCATGGAAGAATCCACAACGTTTGAACAACCTAAAGTTTTAACTGCAGATTCCACCACAACCGCACAACCAACTACAACTGTCATGGATGAATCCACAACGTTTGAACAAACAACAATTACAACTGCAGATTCCACCACAACTGCACAACCAACTACAACTGTCATGGATGAATCCACAATGTTTGAACCAACAACAGTTGTAACTGCAGATTCCACCACAACCGTACAACCATCCACAACTGTCATCGATGAATCCACAATGTTTGAACCAACAACAGTTGTAACTGCAGATTCCACCACAACCGCACAACCATCCACAACTGTCATGGATGAATCCACAATTTTTGAACCAACAACAGTTGTAACTGCAGATTCCACCACAACTGCACAACCAACCACAACTGTCATGGAAGAATCCACAACGTTTGAACAACCTAAAGTTTTAACTGCAGATTCCACCACAACCGCACAACCAACTACAACTGTCATGGATGAATCCACAATGTTTGAACAAACAACAGTTGTACCTGCAGATTCCACCACAACTGCACAACCATCCATAACTGTCATGGATGAATCCACAATGTTTAAACCAACAACAGTTTTAACTGCAGATTCCACCACAACTGCACAACCAACTACAACTGTCATGGATGAATCCACAATGTTTGAACAAACAACAATTACTACTGCAGATTCCACCACAACCGCACAACCATCCACAACTGTCATGGATGAATCCACAATGTTTGAGACAACAACAGTTTTAACTGCAGATTCCACCACAACTGCACAACTAACCACAAATGTCATGGATGAATCCATAACATTCGAACAAACAACACAACCAACCACAACTGTCATGGATGGATCCACAACATTTGAACAAACAACAATTACTACTGCAGATTCCACCACAACCGCACAACCAGCCACAACTGTCATGGAAGAATCCACAACGTTTGAACAACCTAAAGTTTTAACTGCAGATTCCACCACAACCGCACAACCAACTACAACTGTCATGGATGAATCCACAACGTTTGAACAAACAACAATTACAACTGCAGATTCCACCACAACTGCACAACCAACTACAACTGTCATGGATGAATCCACAATGTTTGAACAAACAACAGTTGTAACTGCAGATTCCACCACAACCGTACAACCATCCACAACTGTCATGGATGAATCCACAATGTTTGAGACAACAACAGTTTTAACTGCAGATTCCACCACAACTGCACAACTAACCACAAATGTCATGGATGAATCCATAACATTCGAACAAACAACACAACCAACCACAACTGTCATGGATGGATCCACAACATTTGAACAAACAACAATTACTACTGCAGATTCCACCACAACCGCACAACCAGCCACAACTGTCATGGAAGAATCCACAACGTTTGAACAACCTAAAGTTTTAACTGCAGATTCCACCACAACCGCACAACCAACTACAACTGTCATGGATGAATCCACAACGTTTGAACAAACAACAATTACAACTGCAGATTCCACCACAACTGCACAACCAACTACAACTGTCATGGATGGATCCACAACATTTGAACAAACAACAATTACTACTGCAGATTCCACCACAACCGCACAACCAGCCACAACTGTCATGGAAGAATCCACAACGTTTGAACAACCTAAAGTTTTAACTGCAGATTCCACCACAACCGCACAACCAACTACAACTGTCATGGATGAATCCACAACGTTTGAACAAACAACAATTACAACTGCAGATTCCACCACAACTGCACAACCAACTACAACTGTCATGAATGAATCCACAATGTTTGAACAAACAACAGTTGTAACTGCAGATTCCACCACAACCGTACAACCATCCACAACTGTCATGGATGAATCCACAATGTTTGAACCAACAACAGTTTTAACTGCAGATTCCACCACAACTGCACAACCAACCACAACTGTCATGGATGAATCCACAACATTTGAACAAACAACACAACCAACCACAACTGTCATGGATGAATCCACAACATTTGAACAAACAACAATTACTACTGCAGATTCCACCACAACCGCACAACCAACCACAACTGTCATGGAAGAATCCACAACGTTTGAACAACCTAAAGTTTTAACTGCAGATTCCACCACAACCGCACAACCAACTACAACTGTCATGGATGAATCCACAACGTTTGAACAAACAACAATTACAACTGCAGATTCCACCACAACCGCACAATCAACTACAATTGTCATGGATGAATCCTCAATGTTTGAACCAACAACAGTTTTAACTGCAGATTCCACCACAACTGCACAACCAACTACAACTGTCATGGATGAATCCACAATGTTTGAACAAACAACAGTTGTAACTGCAGATTCCACCACAACCGTACAACCATCCACAACTGTCATGGATGAATCCACAATGTTTGAACCAACAACAGTTTTAACTGCAGATTCCACCACAACTGCACAACCAACCACAACTGTCATGGATGAATCCATAACATTCGAACAAACAACACAACCAACCACAACTGTCATGGATGAATCCACAACATTTGAACAAACAACAATTACTACTGCAGATTCCACCACAACCGCACAACCAACTACAACTGTCATGAATGAATCCACAACGTTTGAACAAACAACAATTACAACTGCAGATTCCACCACAACCGCACAACCAACTACAATTGTCATGGATGAATCCTCAACGTTTGAACAAACAACAAGTACAAATTCCACCACAACCACACAACCAACCACAATGGATGATTCAACATTTGAACAAACAACAATTCCAACTGCAGATTCCACCACAACCGCACAACCAACCACAACTGTCACGGAGGAATCCACAATGTTTGAACAAACAACAGTTGTAACTGCAGATTCCACCACAACCGCACAACCATCCACAACTGTCATGGATGAATCCACAATGTTTGAACAAACAACAGTTGTAACTGCAGATTCCACCACAACCGCACAACCATCCACAACTGTCATGGATGAATCCACAATGTTTGAACAAACAACAGTTGTAACTGCAGATTCCACCACAACCGCACAAACATCCACAACTGTCATGAATGAATCCACAATGTTTGAACAAACAACAGTTGTAACTGCAGATTCCACCACAACCGCACAACCATCCACAACTGTCATGGATGAATCCACAATGTTTGAACCAACAACAGTTGTAACTGCAGATTCCACCACAACCGCACAACCAACCACAACTTTAATAGATGAATCTTCAATGTTTGAACAAACAACAGTTGTGACTGCAGATTCCACCACAACTGCACAACAAACCACAACTGTCAAGGTTGAATCTTCAACAACTGCGGATTCTACTATCAGTGATGGGATCACTACAACAGCAAAGCCAACCACAATTGTAACTGCAAATTCCACCACAACTACACAACATACCACAACTTTCATACATGAACCTTCAACAACTGCGGATTCTACTATCAGTGATGGGATCACTACAACAGCAGAGCCAACCACAACTGTAACTGCAAATTCCACCACAACTACACAACATACCACAACTGTCATACAAGAACCTTCAACAACTGCAGATTCCACGAAAACTATCAGTGATGGGTTCACTACAAGTGCACAACCAACCACAACTGTCAGTGTTGAATCCATAACAACGGGTAAAGCAACCACAATTGTTACTAGCAGATCCTCTACAACTTCTCATCCAACTACAACTTTCAGTTATGTTTCCACTACAACAGTTGAACCAACAACAACTGTTACTGAAGGTGAAACCACAATTGTACAACCAACCACAACAGTAACAGAGGGGCCAACAGCAACTCTACAAAAAACTACACCTGCTACTGACAAATCCACAACAATTAAACCAACTTCGACAGTCACTGGTGTATTAACTACAACTGCACAGCCTACCACAACCATCACTGAGGGATTCACAACAATAGGTGAAACAATCACAACACTCATTAGTGGATCATCTACAACTGCTCAGGGTTTCACAACTGTCAAGGATGGATATGCTGCACCTCCACAACCAAGTACAACTGCACTCAGTATGTCCTTTACCACTGCACAACCAACCACAACTATGACTGAGGGATCAACAACAACAGCTGAACCAAATGTAGCTTTCACTTACAAACTCACAATGCCTGAGCCATCCTCAACTGTCACCATTGTGTCCACTGCCACTGCTCCACCAACTGCAAGTGTTACCACTGGATCCACCAACACTACCCAACCAGCCACAACTTTTACCAATGGACCTGAAACCATTGCACAAACAATCACAACTGTCCCTGACCAACCCACAACTATTAAACTGACCACAATCATCTCTGGTGGATCGACTACAATTGCTCAAACAACTGCTCAGTCAACAATGGCGTATTCTGTTGGATCCACAACAATGACTCAACCAATCATGACTTCCAATAGTGGATCCACAAAAACAGGCGAACCAACCCCAACTGTCACCAGTGAATCTAGTATAACTGCTGTGCCACTCACAACTGTCACTACAACTACACAACCAACAACAGTCACTGGCCAGTCCACTACAACTGCACAGTTACCTCAAAATGACACCCGGGGATCTACTTCAACTGCAAAGCCAACCACAGCTTTCACTGGCGGATCCACCACAATTGCACAATCAACCACAACTGTCACCAGTGAATCCACTACAACTGCACAATTAACTTCCACTGTCACAAATGGATCTACTACAACTGCTCAGCCAGCTACAAGTGTTACTGGTGGATCCATCACAACCGCACAACCAACTGTCACTGACCATTCCACTACAACTGCACAATTACAAATCACAACAGTCAATGGTGGATCTACAGGACAATTTGCCACAATTATCATTGGAGGATCCACAACAACCTCTCAACCAACTACAGCTTCAAGTACCAAAGCAAACAATACCACCCTACCACAAACCACATCAACTGCAAATACCACAACAAGAATAACCAGCACTACAATAACCACCACACCTGTTCCACCTCTAGTTGTAGGTCTACAAGTTACAATACAACAAATCTTTTTAGTAGCTTATACCAAACCTCAAAGCAGAGAATTTAAGGATTTAGCTGTCAGAATTGTTGCAGTGGTAAGTAATACAACCATACTTGATATACTTTGTGATAGTAGTTCTTTGTTGTTTTCTGGGCATTGTAGAATAACAGTATTAAAGGAAAAACATTAAAGTATATTATATCATTACTATGAATTGTTCTATTTCATAGATAACTACAGTTGTCTTCTTTCCTCACTTCTTACAGTTTGACGTGATTTACCAAACAAAATATGGAGTTAAATTTGTCAGGACAATTGTGGTTGCATTCAGGTAAAAGTCTGTTAAGCTAAATCATCTTCACTCAATACAAATTGTATTTCTTTTCTTTATTAATTAGTTGGTTTATTTGTGTTGAAAATCCAAGTTTCTATGACTATTGGTATACGTTATAGATGGTAACTCAACTTTAATCTTTAAACTCTGACCCTTTACAGACAGGTAACTATCACTCGGATGGGTAACACTGAAGCAGAAATTGAGCTGGTGTTCAATGACACGTCAACTATACCACATACTGACATTGTGAATACACTTAAAGAGGCGGTTTCCGATCCAAACTCTACATTCAATTTAACTCTGGATACCAACTCTGTAACAGTTATTCGTAAGTGAATAGTCCATTCACAAAATTATACTGCATCTTCTAAGAATATAACGCTGTAGATACCAATAATACAAGATGCTTCAGTGAGATATGGCTCATTTAATACATTCTTCTTTGTATTTACAGGAGCTCCAGATATGACCACTTCTACAACAGAAACTCCAATCGTTACAACTCTCATGGTTACCACCTCAGGTGCAGACACTACCGTGACCACAGCCACCACCTCTACAAACATTACTCCTGCAACCACCACTGTTGAGACATCTATCACTTTGGCAACCACAACTGCACTTAAAAGTGTGAAATTGGTTTTCAAATCGCTACGGGAGACCGATACAACTGACTTGTCAAATTCTGCCTCTATGGCTTTCAGAACTCGGGCTTCTCTAATAACAACTGAGGTAGGAACCTCAACATTTCAGCAGATGGGAGTTATACGAACTCAAACATGTTTGGAGGGCAGAAAGCAGGCAAATTAGCCTGAAGGGAATAACACTATTAAAATGAAATAAATGAATAAGAGGTTAATGTTTGTCTGTATCTGACAACTGTTGTGCCTATCTTCGCAGCTTGAACCTGTCTTTAAAAAGGCATTCATTTATTTCCGCCGTTTGACAGTGACAAGATTCAGGTGACTATCTTGTCCTTTCCAGATTCCATAGATTCTAAAGAATTGTTGATTCATTCCATCCTATTTAACCAGAAGGTGATTTATCTTTTCTCTGTCCTCAGCAATGGATCAATCATTAATACAATGGATGTAGCCTTCAGCTCATCTTCTGTTCCTAAAGCCACTGAGATAGGCACCGTTTTGATCAGCGCGGCCCAACATATCACTGCTTTCAACATTGAAAGTGCCTCAGTGACAATTGATGACATAAGTAAGAGTTCTGCGGAACAACTGATCCATGTTGTTACAGACATTTCACCGTATTAGTGGTGTTTTTCTTTATCCTTTATTGAACACAAATGTTACCCCAAATCCATTTTTTTAAGGATTGGGAAATGTCTTTACGCTAACCTTTTGTGTTTGTCTCCAAAAACAGTTCTGAACAATGCAGTGAGCATCAGCAAGAGCAATCTCTCCACAGCTTTCTTTTTCGTACTTTTGTCATTGCTCGTGTCAAGACAACAATTGTTTCCAGGATGTTACCCTTTTTAAACAATACTTAGTAGTTTACAAACAGTGGCATGGAGATGGGTCTTCCAAAAAAGTAATTATGGTGTATGTGAATGCTGATCTAAGTGTCTCTCAAATATTCTGTCATTTTGAGTAGATGGGTAAATAGTACAATGCATTAGTTGATGAATAATAACATCAGCAGATGACACGTTTCGTTAACCGTGCTACCTTGAGATGATCCTACAGTTTTGAGTGTATGTCTATGTATGACAGTGATGCATGAAGAGGGTAAACCAGGGCTTGGCATGGCTAGAAAATGCCCATTAAAATGGAAGAAAATCTGTGTCAATACAGCCAATATGCAATCATTTTCTAGTTATGATTTTTTGGTTTAATTTCTAGTTTGATTCTTCAAACAAGAAAAGCGAGCATAACAATACAACACTTAAAGTTGCTATGCTACAATAAGGATTATTCTTTATCTATGATTGCAGCTTTAAAAAGTTTGAATGTATATTGGTCATGTGCCTTATTAATGTGACTATTGACTAGAATTGTTATAGTATTAAAGAATACATATTTAATTTCTTTGTATGCATCTTAAGATTTTGTTTATGTAATCAAAGTCCATATAAGAGGCAGATGGGTCACTGGTTCACTGATTAAAGAAATTGGCGTTTAGAGTTATGAATGGATAAGTTACAAGTTTTAGTGATCCACAGGGGCCAAGACAGTGCGAACACGTTTAAAACATGTATTGTATGTTACAAAAGCATCATGATTATAGTTTCAACATGATACATACATAAATATTTCTACACTTCTAAACCCTGCATACTTTTTGACTTGATTTGTACAATCTCAGAGAAGCCAGGTAAGTATCAAAACTCCAAGTGCTTGTCTATTGTGTAGTTAGATGTTGAGTCACAAATAGTTTTCTCATGAGTTATGACGAGGAACACACCTGTAAAGATAAACCTACGCTTTTGTGTGTCTTTTTGTCAGAGATCACAAACAGGTACCCCAGCAGTTCACATGGTAAAAACGTTCTGGCCCATCATAGGATAGAGAATCAGAAGCTGCTGGGATTTTACAGACAAAGGCATGCAGTCATGACAGATCCTGCTCAACAGGTCTTCAAAATTATCTCTCATACATCTCATTCCACCAGCATCCAACATTAATCTTCAGTATGAAAACAATTTGCTTGTAAAACTAGTATTTCAAGCCCTGTGTATCAATTTACTACATCTAGTTTTGTTTCTGCTTTCCACCTCTTGGGTTTGAAAAGACCATTGATGTTATAAATGATGGATAGAAAAATATTAATTTCACCAACATGAAAAAAGACATAAAGACTTTATCTTTATAGCAATAGCTTCTAGACCAGGGGTGTCAAACATACGGCCCGCGGGCCGGAACCGGCCCCCAAGGAGGTTCGATCAGGCCCGCAGGATCATTTGAAAGTGGAAAAAATGCATAGAAGACATGGAATTAATATTTTTAATTCGCTGCAATTCATGGATTATCCGCTAAGGGGCGCACTCTTTCCATCAGAGTAGAAGACAAGCCGCATCACTGAGACAGACTGAAAACAGCAGACGGTATCAATGCGCCATCTGCTGCTTGTTACGACGTTGTTAATACCTTGGTCTCTACTAGGGATGGGCGAACGATGCCTTGTGAAGCTTTGGTGGTTTCTTCCGGATTGTGCCGGCCCAAAGAGCCGAACCATCGGCGCTTTGAAAATGAACAGCGTCATCTAGCAGCCGTTTAAACTGGCTGAATGAGGCGTAGTGGTTGTCTCCGACGGTAGACTACCCTACGTTATTCAATATTTAATTAAGGTTACATGTGTTCATTTTGATCTGATATTAGTGCTCACACATTAAAATGTTGTGATACATCCGTAGGCCTTTAGAATTATGTCATTTTCTCACAGTAAAAATTAAAGAATATCGTACGAGATTCACTGGACTGGGGCGCGAACTTGGGATCCCAGATTTGCATTAACAATATGTAGTCGTACAACGCTTTAACCAACTACACCACCGAAGAGATCATTACTTGTTAAAGCGGTTGGACGGACTTTATACGATATAGTCTTTATATCAATTAAACTAGATAACACAGAAGAAAGACATGATATTTTGGTTATTTATAGCAGAGTATGGTATAATTTTAATGGTCCGGCCCACTTGACATCTCCCTAGGCCGTATGTGGCCCACGATGCGAAATGAGTTTGACACCCCTGTTCTAGACTAATGTGAGCATGCACAACAATAACTAATGTAGCATGGAGTTCCGCCATTTTAAGAGAAGATGGCTTTAAAGTAACTAAATTACTACTTCAATGCAAGGCAAGAATTGAAGATTGACTGACAAGTCAAAGCCCTTAAGTGCCCACAGTCAATGTGATTTTGTTTTCATTAAAGAAAATCAAATTTTTGTGCAACCTGTGCTTCTGTCTTCAGTGTTTCCCCTTTATTGAAACTTCATGCTGTGACGCACTAATGAAAATGTACATCCAAAAAACATTAAACATACATTTTTGTGTAAATCTTTTGTTATGGCATTTTGTGATGTCTGTCTGGCTTTTAACATATTTGCTCCTGCAGAAATTACACTTTCGGTATTGCATTAACTTGTGGTTATTTCTTGAATTGAAACATGACAATTACATTTTTAAATGAAATACAATAACCACAATGACTAATTAATTTAGTTTCAATAATAACTTCATTCTAAATCATTATAAAATGAACACCTACACAGCCTTGTGGCATGTTTGGAAATGTTGGTTATTTTTCTGCTGTGTTGGGTCAAGTAAAATGGAAAATTTGAATAAAGAACACGGTTTCATGGTTAGAGATTATTTTCTGTTTCTGTCAAAGTTTGGATTGAGTAATCTTGATTCTGTAATGGGTAGATTTGCAATCAATGGTCATGATCTTGAATTTGAATAACGTCATCGGAATTTCTTTTCCCAGGTGAGGTTTAGTCATACAATTGCCTAACCTAATTTACTAGATTATTATAGAGGTTTTTATGGAAAACAAGAGATTAGTAAAGATCAGGCATGTTGGTAAAAACTATAATACCCAGCATTCCTGTCAGGTCATTCAGCCGGAAAAGGAAAGCACATGGATTTAAGTGTTTACAATGTCCATTTAACGTCAAATTCACCGGGTGCGTAAATATGTAATTGCAAATTGATAGTGCTATTCAGCTGTAGGATATGTAGGTGACTACGTGTGTCGGCTCGAGTAGTGGACGCCAGCCAAACTATCTCTGTCGCAGCGTCAGGCCACCCACCATCTGTAACAGTGATTGACCGAAGAAGTGGGACAAGGGAACAGATGGCGCGTCCAAGCTGTCCGACAGGGACAAATAGCCTACTGATGAAACAGTGTCAAGATTGAACAAAGCGGTCTGTGTCAATCATTGAAAGGCTTGTAATATATATATCATTTAAGACAAAAAGATGCGGGAGCGGTTTGGATACCAAAAAAATTGTCGCGACTATTTCTCGACTGCCGACTGCTAGGTTTAGGTTATCTCTTTTGCGCGTTGGCAGCCTATCGAACAACCGACTGCCAGTGTAAAGTATAGCTTAATCCCGTTTGACCGTCCCATCAGTCGGTAAACAATGGTTGACAACCGTTACGCCACGGCGTTGGTCATCGGCTGTGTCCTTAGCATACTGGCCACTGTTTACCTGTCAGTGGCGGTCGGGACGCAACACTGGTACCAGTACACCAGTCCCACGGTGCGCGGGGAGGCTAACGTTTCCGAACTGCGCACTCTGCATGACGAGTTTATGGATGGGGAATTTGACGAGAAAACCTACAGCGACACTGTATTTCGTCTCAACGGGACCATGGGCCTTTGGTGGCGGTGTGTGCTGGTACCAGCGCACACCCACTGGTACAAGGAACCAGGTAAGATTCCACACAAAACAAACAGATTATAAATCAAGAGTGCATATCAATATGTATTTACATGACTGTCATGTATCCCGTTGTATTACACTTTGTCCAACTCAACTGGTTGCAGATGCGAAGATGGAAATGGAGTGTGTTAGCTTTACTTTGCCACAGCAGTTCATCCCCAAGTACAAAGAACCAGGGAATCACAACAGTGGGGAAGACATGTTGCGTACTTGTAAGACAATATTCATTTAGTCATTCATTTATGTGTGCACAATTATGGTCATACTCTTGCCCAGATTTACTATTCTACTCTTGTTTGATATGGTATGCCCGGGCATCCTGTGATGTATAGAGTAAAACGTTTAGTTTACAGAGGGGCAATTTGTTGTAGCTACAGCAGTATTCTAGCAAACAATAATGACTCACACTATCACAATTCACACACACAAAACATTTATGATGTAAATATACACAAATAGCATATTACCAACTTATGTGATCATGAATACTTACTAGAATAGGGTCTGTAGACCCACCAGGCACACTTCTGACCTACAGATCTGTATGAACATAGATTGCTATCACTTTTCCATCACCAAAATAACGTGTTTGTGTTCAGACCTATGGAGGTGCCAGTTTATCCTTCCACTGGTGTCCCTTGGTATGGTTGTGCTGGCTGGATTGATAGGTTTCTGTGCCTGCCTCTGTCAAAGTCTTGCCCCCACATTGGGAATAGGAGTACTCCACCTGTTGGCTGGTGGGTAACATTCATTTCTGAATCTTTCTCTACATTGAATGTGTTCCTAATTTGTTATTATCCCCTAATACAAAAAAATACTAGCTGAAATAATTTAATTAAACAAACTTTAAGAAGATGATTTAATTATTGGTCTGACAATATAACTCAATAGTTAGAATGATTTCCTTTACTAGTATAAAGAGATTCAAGACGAAAATTGCTTGGAATTGTAATAACCACAAATACAAAAACACAAAGAACAGAAAGAAAGTAGTAACTCGGATATGTCTAACTCTGTCTTCCGGCAGGGCTTTGTACACTAGCCACAGTATGCTGCTACCTGGCTGGCATGGACCTCCTTCACAGGGTGTCAGTGCTCCCCGACAAGGTGGATGGATCTCTGGGCTGGTCCCTTTACCTGGCTCTTATCTCCTCACCACTACATATGATGGCAGCAGCACTGCTGGTGTGGGCCGCACGCAGCCACAGCCAGAACTACTACCGCATGACAGCTTACAGGGTGGCTTAAGAAGCCCAGTCACACCCCAGAGAATTGTTCAGCGATTTGACCATGAATGTCTAATTCCAAACGAAACTCTGCACCCAATATCTTAAATAATTGACTCTAAACGTGGTGAAAAAGCTCTCTATAGTACTAGTTGGTAATCAAGGATGGGCTGTATGTTCAGTTATAATTTATTTGATGATTTTCAAATGCTAGGGGGAAGAGATTGGTTTGTAATTGGACCTTGAAGTGACCCAGAGGCAATGAAGCCTGTTGGACCTAATAGCATATGATTGTTTACATACCAACTACAAGCAGTATTCACAGACACATTTGATCCGACATATACAATAAGAGCTAACATAGTACAGAGATCTGCTTCCTAAGTCATTTTAGTGTAGCACTTTCTTACTTTGTTTTCTCCATAACATTGTTATGGACAAATATTTGTAATTGTGATAAACGTCTTCAAGTATTATTTCACTATACTTACCAGGTGGGACTACACAAGAGTTACAATAAGTTACAATATTATTATCTACAGAGACAAGTGATCTAACTAAGAGACGGGAGAAGTTCAAATATTAAAGTACATATATTTTACGCTGATTATCTTTAGAGAGTTTGCTACGTAATTAAAGTCCTAAATGTTTGCTTGGAATAATAAGATAATTGTTTTCTATTTTCAAGGATATTCTTTTTTATAACTTAATTTGTTGGTTTTCCTGTGGTATTTATTTTAGAATGTAGGACTACACATGCCTAGAGTGGAGGTTGTGACATTGTTTAGATCGTTTTTCCCCCTTCTTGAATATCTCCATATTCTGCAGTAAAAATGGTGTGCTACAGAAGTTTGCTAAGACACTTCATCAAACATCATACATGTGTCTCATGGAACCCCTTAATAGTTTCCTTAATGGCAAAAAAATAAAATGTAACAGTCAAAGACATTCAAAGATTGAAGTGAGATTTGTATAGGCTTTATTTTTTATGAGCAATTTGAATGATTTATATGTATGTGGTCAAATGTGTTGTTTTTCTGTTCACATCATTTAGTACAATTAGGTACTAATACTTTCATGTGAATGTCATACAACCAAAATTATTTTAAAGATTAAATATGAGTATAAATGAGTCTCAAAAAAAATGTCTCTGCAAGAGGCAACGCGGACTGCCAAGTCTATCATGTATTCAAAAATAAGAAGTAACACCAGTCGTGAAGTTTAAAGCTGCATTAGGTCATATAAAATACATTGAAACATGAGAAACAGCTCCCCCAATTTCAGTCTTGCCCCCAACTTCTGTGCTTTCCTCCAGCTTGAGTTTGATTGACTTGATTGGTTTCACAGAATAAGGAAGAAGGCCTGCCCTACCAAAGGCAATTGGCTGGAACAGGATTGCTGGAACATAATTGGCTGGAAAGTAGCAGGCCGCTCCAAAACGATAAATTGACAGGCACTGAGCTGCCTGGGTTGCAAACAATTCTCAGAGGGCCTAATTAGCTTACACATGTTTATAGGGGACAAACCCTTTCTTTATTTTAGTGAAATTATATTATCTATAGTATCTTTAATAACATTCAGGCCTGAACAAGTCTGGGTTTATGAAAGAAACTAGACCTCATAGCAAGCCTTATTAAAATGCTGTACTCCTTTAATAATTACAAAGATTGTAATCTATATCCAGCAAATAAAATATAGGAATGTTCCTGTGTAAAATGTCACTAATATTGTTTGTGTCATAATTGTATGGATCAGTGAATCAGTGAATTCTTCAGTGAATTTACTGTCAATGTAACATGAGGTAACATGTACATTTTCAACTGTACATTGAGTAGTGGTGCGTGTTCATTCAAAGCATTTCAATAAAGCTTTTATTATTATAGAAAATACAAGTGGATTGAATCGTTTCCATTAACATTAGCCACATTCCTGAGATATCGAAAATGTGTTGAATCCACTGTTCATCTGTAGAATGTCTAATGCCAGAACCTTATTAATATGGCTCAGATTGTTTTCCTGTCAAGTCTAACGGAAAAAAGACCCCATCTTTTCTGCAGTACGTCATCATCCCTTCTTTACCTGTTCTCATTTTCTCTCTAACTGAATGGAGGGTATTTCCACATTCCTTCTCCGTGCCAGGGATAGTGCAATGCCCTTCTCATAATAAGCACACTCGTTGATGAAGAACGGATAGAAAGGCTCAGGCCCCTTGTACGTCATGGTCTCTCCTGAGAAGGTCTGAAACAGGGGCTCGTTGGGGTGGAGGAGGCAGAAGTCACGATCCTGACAGAAATAAGTGGGAAATTATGAGCACAGGCATGTTCCATGCAAAAAAAAGCTACTTAGAAAAACTTTAGAACTGCAATTAACCTTTGACCCACCAAGTCACTTCTATGGAAGTGATCCACTTCTCCTGGAGTCTGCTTTGTCACGCCACTATTACCTGGAGTTGGGGATGAACCGCTGCGATGATGTTGTGGGTCTCTCGGTCTCTGGGGTAGTCAACGTTCTTCACCATGGTGTACAAATCCACCGCTCCTCCCTCAAATTGCGTTCCTGAAACAGAGAAAGTGCCCACATTTCTGCTCATCCATTCCATAGCCGTGTGACTGCTGACTCTGCTCTCCACACCCGCCCCTAGCCTCCTCCTGGTTCAGGGTTACTCTGTGCATTGCACAGTATGTTTGTCAGGGGGATATTTGCAGTGTTGGGCTTCCTGTGTTTACTGCTGTCATGTGAGTGCCATGCATCCCTGGGCCAGAGCCACCTGTGCTAACACAATCTCCATTCGACCATCATTTCCATAAATGTAAAAATGTACTTTGTATCTCAGCTCTACACTTACAAGGATCCAAAAAGAAGACTGGTCGTTGTCATCTCCATACCTGAGTTAAAGAGGTGGACCCAGTCTAGCATGTGCTGGACCCCTTGTTGCATCATGGTGTAGATGTTGGACCTTACAACACCGTGCGGCTGAGGCCCAATCTCAATTGCTGCCAAGAAAGACAAAATACAAAATGTTTGAGAGCCCCAACTCGTTTTATGACTGCAGCTTCTTTTGAGTGACTGTTGTATAATACGTATAAAGTGATTGTAAAGTTTCAGTTCATCAAAATACCCCAGTGCAGTGACTCACCAAAGCCATGTTTGCCTACGGAGTCAAGGGAATATGCCTCACCGATCGGGAGGTCAAAGTGAATGTACCTCACAGGTGTGTCAGGCATCGAACTCTGAAGACAAGACCAGAGGACCAGACATTTTCAGAGACGCACTCATAATAGGTTTTGGCCACTCCTTTCTTTGAATTTCACAGCAAAATTCAACGTGTTCATTTGAGACCAGGAGTGTTCATATATATTTCATGAAATGAACACTCCCAGTGTTTAATGAACACTTTAAAATTGAGCATCATTTCAGTTGTATTTGCTCTTGCCTGCAGGTATCTGAAGATGTGCAAACAGATCCAGTCACAGTCTGAGTAGGAGATGAGGCACAAGCCCATGTTGGCAGTGGTGTTGTGGAGGTCGCATATCAGATCCACTGCCTTGGGACTCCCTTTAGGACCCAGCTGAGAGTTCAGCTCTCGGGACCGCACTATTTCATAAGGAGTTTTGTCAGATGTTGAGGAACTACAAGGTGAAGAGAAGGGAAATAAAAGAAAACGGAACAAGAAAAGTGGAGAGAGATAACGATCTTAATCATCATAATCACCATGCCCACCATCAAAAACATCAGCCTCACTAGTATTGTCATCATCTTCATCATCAACCCCACCATAATCCACCCCCTCATCATCCCCCTCAACACCACCTTCCTCGCTCATCGTCCACCCTGTATCAGCACCATCACCGTCATCCTCAATATAGGTACCCCAACCGTAACCATCGTCATTGACGCGGTCCCCGGTACCTGAGGGTGGCGTGCGTGAAGCAGCGGTTCAGGTCGGTCTCCGTGTACCTCCGGCCCTGCTGGACGGCGCGAGGATTGGACATCACCGTCATGACGGACACCAGCTCGTCCTCCTCCACCTTCTTCCTCGTTTTCAGTCTCTCTCTCACCAGGTACACCCCTGACAGCTCGTTGCCGTGGGTACCACCGCACACGGCGACGCGGGAAAGTTTCGGCAAATACACCACCTTCGCCTCCATCTGACGAGGGACAGTTAGCAAAGAGATCTCTGTAATATTTGGGAGCCTTGAGATTGAAAAGGCCGTTCAAATGTCCTCTCCACTGATGCACCCTAACATGTACTCAATTTCTGTTCACTTGTCCACTATAACACCCTGGCCTCCACTGACATGAGAACATTAAGTACATAACGTAAGTTTTAATGTGTTGGGGGGTCAACCTGTACTTTGGCTATAAATATGTCTCTCAGGTTCTCCCTAGTGGTAGCACTGATTACAGCCTGTCAGTAGGCCAACAGTGGAAGAAAATGCAACTGTAAATAAGATGATGGTGTCCCATCCTTACCGTGGACTGCAGCAGTGTGGCAGAGTGACTTCACCTGAAAACTGTGGATATTAAAATGGATGTCTCGATGGCCAAACTTGGAAATTGGGTACATAAAAAGGTTCAAAACAGCTGGTTAAGGTGAACCGGTGTTTAGATTCAGCCTCAAAACACTGGAATTCAGAAAATTCCTCACAAAGTCTCCCCTCACAGTCCCCCTGGTATCCAATTTCTTCTCTCTCCCCCTCTCCCTGGTTTTAATGCGCTTTCACTGATTCAGCACTATTCTCTCACACACTCCCTATTTTCCTCTCACAAGTCCTGTCCTATACGCGGTTCTGCAAAACCACGGTCCGTGTGCACCTCCTCTTCACTGTAGCCGTCCTGCTGAACCCACACGTATACAGATGAGTAGCCGGGCTGAAATGATAGTGTCGCCAACTCCACCCTCTCTTGCACTGTTTCCCCCAGTCCCTCTCTACAGTCAGCCTGCTTCAAAACCCCGCCCTGCCCCCCCCCTCCCCCCCTTCCCCCACACCAGGTCACTCTCTCTCTCTCATCACCATGTATAGGATAGTAGCTTCCAGTCAGCCATTCAAAAGGGACTCAAAGCAAACCTGCTGGCACGACACAGGAGGCCCAGGGGACCTAATGTACACGCAAGGCCGTACATCCGATACGGTGGTCAAATGAGATGTGCCTATTCTTCCAGACCTAAGTTAGAGCCCTTGTAATCCTGGTAAAAACCCACGTAATTATTTTATGAATGACCAATTAACTGGGTGCGAGATGTAATAATCCATTCATTTACAATGTATTATATTTGTCACAAATCATTGAAACTAAATGTGGAAACGATTAATTTGTTTGTTGAAAGGACGGAAGACGACAGCGCATTGTGGGGGGTGGCATCTAAACTACATGGAGCAGCGTAACCAATAAGCATTCAGACTGTAACCACGAGGCATTTGTTTTGTTGTTTATTTCATTTTCAACATCTTAAAGGATTCTCCATTAATGTTGCACAGCTTGTACTAAACAAGCAAAATCTGTTTTGTTTTCTATCTAAAGAACTGATTTGGCAACCACATTTTATTTTTGTTATCCAATTAATAACAGTGAAAAACATTGGAAATAAAAATGAGTACAAGAGTATGAAAAACACTTGTTACAGCAACTGTTTGACATACCAGTATATGTATTTAGACATTTTCTGAAGACAAAATACATAACAATATTCTGTCAAGTGCCTGGCAACACAGTGATTAGTTTGGAAAGGAGTCTCCCTTTATACGAGAATTACGACATTCTTTTTATGTTGAAAAATCCCAGCTAAAAAGAAAAACTGCGAAGACCAGTTAAGTTGGTGATGCTAGTGACCAGCTTAAAACCATTTCATACTGTTGGTTGTGTTCTAGTGCTTTTCGTCCACCCGTTTTGAAGACTGTACTCCATCTTCAAAACTGTACTTCGGTACTCCTTTTAACTGTGAAGTTATTAGGTGGCCCATAGAATGGTGATTCACACCATAACCAAAGTACAACATTTCACATCTTGGTAGCCTAATGGTGTTCCCCATTTTTACATTAAAGCTACCTTTAGTAGACAGTATCCCATTGCCTATTGTACATGATAATACTGTAGCATGGCTTACAAACGGACCCAATATGCACAGTGTATGTAGGTGTGCATATGAGTGATCGATTTACTGTTCATTACGAGGGTTTAGCTGGTAAAAATGTCAGGGTAACTCCAAATGGCTACACTGGTCAAGCTGATGAACTAGCCACATAACCAGTTTAACCAGCCTAGACAGTCAGCAGACCAAACACTGGTCTGAGCAGTTCTTTTCAGCAGGGTTTAATGAGGGGGAAAATCTATCTTACAATTATTATCACTATTATAATACCATTTTCTATACATTTATAAAATCATAGTTATTTTCAACAATGCTTAATTCTTTGCTTCTTATTCTTCATTTTAAGTACACTTACAAACAAAATTGTTATTCAAGTCACTCACACAGTAAATTCCATAATTTTTTGGTGTCAAAACACACACTTGCATATGTACGAACTTGTCAGACCACCAAGTCTATCTAAATGGATATTTTCTTCTGCAAATGAATCGGTATCACTATTTTCTGTATCACATTTTCGGTCATCAAACCACGTTCGCTTTACGGCACAATCATTTGAGCTTTTACCCTCAAAAAGTACAGTGTAAGGTAGACTGCCATCTTCAAACCCAAACACAACAGCCTACGCCATTGTTCCTAACTTGGCAGAAACAGGTTATGCTATTTATTCTCTCATGGGCTGAATATTACATATTGAATTTGATTCAGATATGTCCAGTATCAGCATAGGAACAAAGGGGTAGGCATTGTGATGGTCTGAATTCCAGCTTTACGTTCAATGGGTTTGATTACCTCCCCCCCAACTTCCATTTTGTGAGTTTGGTACGATCTGTCTGTTTGTGATGTTTGGGAACCAACTAAAATGAGAGGCCATCTTGAAACTATGTTTCACTACAAAAGCACAACAAATAAAATATATCTAAAAGTTAATTGCACCATCGTAGAATTTCCATGAGCATAGACTACACAAAACTAAATCAAGGCCCTGGTTTGCAAACCAATAGCTATGTTGAAAACAGTGACAAAAATGAAACAGATACAGTATTCTAGGCCCCTGCTTGATTTGTGTGATAGCAGGTGTGTAATGGTGGCAGTACTTCCTTGTGATTCATAAAGCCTCAGGCGGAAGAACAGATATGCCCTCGTACACGCAAACACGCTCACAAAACACTGGATCCTTCAGATCATTAGTTAAAGACACTAATTGAGAGAAAATAAAAATCTGGAGGAAATAAAGAAGAAAAAAGAACCTCTCACGATTTTTTGAAGGCCACCGGTCAGTGTTTTTTTTAATAACATTTACTATATTAACTATATATCAGCCAGAGTTCACCCCCTTTAAAAGAAGAATGGGTGTGGCCTAGAAGCAAGACTGTGGATGAGGAGAGGACACTACAGTATGTCTCACGGGTGGAGAAAGCGCTATCGGCACAACATGGTGTATGGGAAGGAGGGTCGACCGCCCCCTCCTCTTCTCTTCACCGAGAGAGAGGGCGTGAGGGAGGGAAGGGATGACTGTTACTGAGAGCGCCGGGCCCTGTTCCATTTTGGTCTCTGGTCCCTTTGTCTGTATGCGATCGGAGTGGCGTCAGCTTCATTCAGCTCTTCTGATAGGAAAAGCTTCAACTGTCTTACCTTGCATTTTTCCCAGGGGCCCCGTTCCAATATGGCGCAAAGAGAGAGGAGGGCGGGCTAGGGACCGAAATAGAACCGGGAGGATTCCCTGATCCCCCCCCCCCAAATGGGACCAGACTGGACTGCACAGCCTCCATCCTTGAGATCTCTTAGAACAGAGAGCCAACCATCAGCGTTTGGGGGGGGTAGGTGGGGTGTGAAAAGCATTTCGACGAAGCCAGCTTTGGTCTGGGGCACCTGTCCAGTCTAAGCAGGGTGAGGTCAGTAGATCTGGGGGCAGTCATCCCAGCTGCTGCCCTCCTTGGCCTCCCAGTAGCCTCCCTTATAGATGTGAGTGGGTTCACCGGTGGTGGGGTCTTCACAGTGCTCGAACCACAAGGCCTTGTAGTTGTCCTGGTGAGTGCCTGATGATGCAACAAAACTAGCTTTAGTACTTCTGAGAACAATTGAATGGTGTGTTTTAAGGAGAAGGAGACAGAATAGTGAGTGCTCAGCTAAAAGAAGTTGCACACAAGAACCCAGTGAGGCCACAGAAAAGTGAATGTGGAAAGAAATAGAAGAAAAGAGGAAGAGGAAGAGCGAAAGGCAAAAGAGGAATACTTGCTTTTCTGAGAGGAGTCAGTAAAAGAGTCCTCATCGATGGCTTTTGGGAGAGAAAAGGGGTCACACACAAAAGTCGTTTTTGGGTTCCTCCCTTCAATTCAACTCTTACTAATGAAACAAGACCGAAAAAAAACAAAAAAACAAGAGGACTCGAAAGAGAGCGACGGCATGCAAAGCGGTCTCCGGCTTACCCTCTTCCGATTGGCTGGCAGTGCGCTGGCTGGCCGCCTCGCGCTCCCTCTCTCGGCGGACGCCGCGCTGCTTCTCCTCCAGCCTCTGCTTCTCGGCGTTGGCCTCCTCCCACCGCCCCGCCTCCATCAGCCGCTGGTCGGGGCGCCGGCGGCTGTCGGTAGGGGCCACGCCCTCCTCCATCTCGTTCAGGGTCAATGCCAGAGAGGTGAAGAAGTACATGGTCTCCGCCGCCTCACTGCAGGACGACAAGGAGGACAACGCCAGTGAGCCCCAACAGTGTCGAGAGTTTGGGCCTCTCCGTTAGAAAATTGGACCAGCAGCTTGGCCCTTTGGTGCCCAAAAATAGGAAGGCATCTTCGAATGACATGCCACTCAAGTCAAACGTGGCCCACCGACACGATGATTAAACCTCACACGTGATCACATGAGAACTAGAAAGTTGACAAAGAGGTGCGAGGGAGACGCTAACTCAAACCGCCCTGTCAGAGAGGAGACACACACACCCATATAGTCGGTACTCACGGCAATGTGTTCTTCTTCCACAGCTCCCTGGCTTTGAGGGTCTGGTAGACCGTCTTCTGTTTGCCTTCTGTGCCGTTCTCTCCTCCCTTGCTGCTCTGCATCACCCTGGAGAACTCCAACTTCTCATCCCAGGTCCCAGACAGCACATAGTGGGCCTTGCCATCCTTGTCCGTCACCACACCAGTCACCTGCATGGCGGGGGGGGGAGGGTGGAGACAGAGAGAGAGAGAGACAGAGAGACAGAGAGACAGAGACAGAGAGAGAGAGAGAGGAGAGTGAAAGTGTGAGCGAACAGAAGGTAGAAGGAGGTGGGGTGGGGGAATTTCTTAAATGGATGTTAAACATCCATCCACACCAGAACAGCTCCTGTTCGGGTCGGTGTTTCCAAGATGGCGTCTGTGTCTCCTACCTTTCTGGCCACGTCTCTGGAGAAGTAGCTGTAAGGGGCGAACTTGAGGTGGCAGCGGTCCCCTGTGGTGTGGTTCACCACATCTATCTCTCCCGACTAACAGTGAAAAGACAAAAACAAAAACTTTCGTTCATGATAAATACCTACATTTTTGGCATGATACATTTCTTCATTGATTGAGTTTTAATCGGAAAGGGTTTGTCATACCTGGTCGATCCACAGTTTGCCCACTATGATGTTGTGGACCGTGGTGGTCACTTTTTTCCAGGTGTAGTGATTATTGCCCTTCTCAAAGATGGCATGGATGGTTCCTATACAAAGAAGAATCTCAAAATCCTGAACCTAATCATGATTCCTCCCCCAATATGTGGACAATTCTCCCTTAAAACTGTATAAAAAATTCATTCAAATAAAATAAAAATACACTTTTCTCAACAAACAGCATAAAAATCTCATTACCATCTATACCTAACATGTCCATCCCGTAAAGCTCTAAACCCCGCCCCTTTTCCATGAAAGCTTTGATTGACGGGTATAAATCCCATCCTTTTTCAACCTTAAGGCTGAAAGCTATAAATCCCACCCCCTCCCTGCCCAACATGACACTTAAGCCATGATTAACGAGTATAAATCCCATCCTTATTCAACCTAAAGGCTGAAAGCGATGAAAACCCTTCCTACCCAATATGACACTAAAGCCACGATTGATAAGTATGCAGCCCCGCTCTTTCTCTCTCGCTCACCTAATGGCATGATTGACAGGTATTTGCCCCTGAACTTGCTGGCGACAGCAATCTCCTGCCTCAGGATCCAGCCTCGGTCGGAGATCACATGATGCGCCGCCGCCGGGGGATGATGACTCACCTGGAAGGGAGAACGAACCAAAAAAAATCCCTCAACAACCGCAACCCCACATCTCAGATGAACACAGAATAACCTCCTACTGACCAGGGAGAGAATCCCTGAATGCCACGGCTAGTCTGCCCTCATGGAAGGCGTGATTAAGGTTTGGAGCACTCCTGTCCGATCATGGGATTTGAAGCTTTAATACCTCGCGTGGGACTAATCTTATTTTCCACAATACACATTTTATCGGATTGCCCCGCCTCATTCCCTCGGTCAGAAGGCGATAGCTCGCTGTGCCCATCTCGATACCCTCCCCTCTCCATTCAATTCAAGCCACTTTGCGGATTCCCAACGGGAGGCGGTGACCTCGTCTCCCCGTCTCCCCTCCGCCTCACCTGCTCACACAGCGAGCGGTAGCCGCTCTCTCTCCGGCGGTCCAGCTCGTACGTCTCGCCCAGCAGGGGGTTGAAGGGCTTGCCGGTGCGGTGCACCGTGGTTGAGTAGGAGGACACGGAGAAGGCCGCCACGTAGCACAGCTGCTCCAGGGAGCTCTGGCACTTGGCCGCCTTGTCCAGCAGCTCGTAGTACTCCAGGTCCTCGGACAGGCGCTGGAGCATGGAGATGGGCTCGTTGAAGTTCACCTGCGGGGGGAGGGAGAAACGATATGAGTGGGGGTGAGAGGCGGCGGGGGGGGGGGGGGGCCTGATACCATCAGATTTAAGACATGATCCCCTTTCAATCACATCAGATCTAAATGTAGGGAGGGAAGTGTCTGCAGTTTTTTTTTTTTTTTTTATGTTTTCCCTGACGTTACATGTTACACTTCTGCTTTCATGCGGGTACGTCCTCTACTCTGGGTTCTCCTGTTCCTGCTCTTAGAATCCTTGCTTTGGATTTTCACCGGCAGCCCTTCTTCCCTTTCCCCTCCAGTGACTTTCGCCACTCACCAGACGGCCATTGTGAATTGCAATGTGTTCTTAACGACTTGCCTGGTTCAATAAAAGGTTCAATGAAAATGAATCAAACAATGAGACGTGCTAACGGGGTCCCTCTCGCGGCTGTGTGCGGGGCTGGTTCCCTGGCAGAGCGTGTGATGTTGAGGAGAGAAGCGTGTGGTACTGACAGGCATGGGGATCTTGGACAGCTCCTTGCCGATGCAGTTCTTCATGATGCTCCACAGGTTCAGAGAGTAATTAGGCTTGTCGGGGATTCGGGTCCGCCTTTTCCTCACTGGCTCCAGCTCCTGAGACTCCTGATTGATCGCCAGCGGCTGCTCGTCAAGCTGTCAACCAATGAATAGGGACGAGAGACGGTTGCTATGATTGTGAAAGACTGTATTTGGTATATCCCAATGCAAAGATGTTGATGTACAGTAGATATCTACTCGTTGAATTTGAACAGAAGAGAGGAGGTTGAACGGTCCACTTACAGACTGATCATCAGAGCACATTTCACTGTTGAAACCACTGACGTTACTACTCGACCTCCTGAAGGAAAAACAGAGAAAAACATGAGATTCAGGACAGGATGTCCGATAAATAACCATGACTGAAATGACATTAAGTAGGGATGGGGATCGATACCCGGTTCTCTAAGGACCCGGTTCCAAATTTCTCAAAACCCGAAGATCAATAAGTTCCGAGCTTATCGATACCGCTATCGAGACTAGGTAGGCTAATATTATGTAACTTGTCTCAAGTCATGTCATTTAAATCTAATCACTGATGCACAAACATACATCGATTGTCTAATGAAATTACTAAATTCAATAGAATGGCCTGCCAAACGCCTTCAAACTGAAAGAAGAATTTAATTGGCTCATGCCCTACTTCGCTTTATTTCTCATTTTGTTGCTAGCTACGATGGCTGAACGTACTAAACAGTCAAAGGCTTGACTGCATTTTAATACAGCCAAAGTTAAGGACGAAGCAACTTGTTTGAAGATTTTTTTTTTTGTAAGGGGGCGGGGCGGGAATACTACTGCAATGAATAAGCACCTCAACATTTAGTCATTTAGCAGACGCTCTTATCCAAAGCGACTTACAGTAAGTACAGGGACATTCCCCCGAGGCAAGTAGGGTGAATGCCTTGCCCAAGGACACAACCTCCATTAGGCGCAGCCGGGAATCGAACTGGTAACCTTCAGATTTCTAGCCCAATTCCCTAACCGCTCAGCCACCTGACTCCACTTCAACATTGTGCAAAGGTAAAATGTATTAGTCTTTGAGAAGCAACGGTGCCAACCAGCTGCCGGACAATCCTCCTCCTCCACCCAACGTATGCATAGTGAGCGCACCCCAACTTCGTAGCAAATATCAATCGTGGCAGTAATAAGCCTCAATAATAATAGCCAGGGCTCTACAGTGCAACTTTTCCACTCGCATATGCCCCTAAAATTGTATGCGTGAGCGAACCAGATTTCTTTTTAACAAGCACAGTCGGAGTGTGAGTAAAGACTAGCCTCCCCCCCCTCACTGCTGATCATTTAAAACATAGTCACCAGGAGCATGGCTCTGTGGGCTGCTTAAACATCTTGTTAAACAATAACAGAGACAGAACAAAATAGGGATGAGATAAGGAAGGTTTGGGTTTGGTTAGCTGGTCATTTAGCTAGATCAGGTGCCTTTTGTTGAAACGTGAACTTTTCATAAAGTCTTGAACAATGGCAGCTTGTCAATGTCACTTTTTGTCAAACAACCAATCACAGTCATTATCCTACTCATCCGTGTTGTGGATAGTACATCTGTAGTGGACAAATGTAGATTTAGCCAGAGCCAGGATCCATTGTGCCAATATGTGCTCCTTTTATCCAGCCTCCTCCTGAGAGCAACACGTTCCTCTTGTTCTATTTGATATCTGTTTTACTTCAGTTGTTCTTAATGTTGTTCAGTAATCTTGTTTACATAAAGAGCGTCGTGGGTTGTGTGGGTGCTGATTTGTGTTTAACATTTGCCAAATTCATTCATTTAGATAGTGGTTAGCTTAAGCTCACCCCAGAAAAGTATTGATAGTGTATCGATAAAGACTCGGATCGGTAAGCAGTCTCGAAAATTGTATTGACACCGATACAAATTAACGACCCCTATCGCTAACATTAAGTGGCTTGGAATTACATTACTTGCACAATTAGGAATTAATTTTTTGGCGGGTATATATACATTTTTTTATCATGTAGTCTGATAGTAAATAAGTAATTTTTTCTATCTTATTCTACACTTGGGTAAGTGCTATAAACTTTATGATATGATTACGAAATATGATCAAAGTTTGTATTCAAGATGATCCCAATCTACTCCCAATCTGACTGTCATAAAGTACAAAGCCAAAGATGGATTAACAAGAACAATGACATGTTGTATTGAATCTGATGCTAGGCTGCTTGTAAGTAAATAAGAGCATAGAGAACAGTAAACCTAGATTGAAAGATCAAAATCAATTTAGAAAGGACATTAAGATCAGATATGATCATCATATAGAGGATATGTTGGGGGATAGTTAGTAATATTACATTTATTGAACATAAGAACCAATTATATATTTTATGGGCTGTACTGGTAGTGGTCTACACAGGGCTGTACTGGTAGTGGTCTACACAGGGCTGTACTGGTAGTGGTCTACACAGGGCTGTACTGGTAGTGGTCTACAAAGGGCTGTACTGGTGGTGGTCTACACAGGGCTGTACTGGTGGTGGTCTACACAGGGCTGTACTGGTGGTGGTCTACACAGGGCTGTACTGGTAGCGGTCCACGTACTTGTGGAAATGAGGATCTGCAGGCACGGTGATAAACTCTGGAGCCTCCTCCATGGCGTCGAAAAACTCGTTGTCATCGTCCTCATCGCTCCCCTCTCCCTTGCCCGAGACCGAACCTGGGAAGGCAGGAGAACACAGACATGAATCGGCTGCGTTAGCTTTTGAACCACTGCCCTGCATGAGGCCAGCATCCACTGATACTACTGCCTTGACTGAATGCCCTCCGTGAAGTCAGTGATGAGAAGTCAGGTCGCCCTCCTGGGGTCTCTCACCCTTGCTGTCCGCGGAGGGGTTGACCTGCGAGGCTCCCCGGAAGGCTCTCTCCAGGTTGTTGTGCTGCTTGGCCAGCTGCTCCAGGGTCTCCTCCAGCCTCACCCTCTGGTCCCTCTCCGCCTGCAGAGCCTTCTGCCAGCGCTTGCTGTGGCCCTGAGCCAGGGCCAGGAAGTCTCGGCACGCCTGAGGGAGGAATACATATGTGAGGATGCTGTTCATTGACTACAGCTCTGCATTCAACACCATCATCCCCTCCAGACTGGTCTCCAAGCTTGTGGACCTGGGACTAAGCACCTCCCTCTGCAAGTGGATCTTCCACTTCCTGACGGGGGGGCCACAGGTGGTGAGAATCGGTGACCGCACCTCATCCGTTCTGATCACCAACACAGGCACCCCCCAGGGCTGTGTGCTCAGCCCTCTCCTGTTCTCCTTGTTCACCCACGACTGTGCGGCAACGCGCAGCTCCAACCTCCTTGTCAAGTTTGCTGACGACACAACCATCGTGGGCCTCATCTCTGACAGTGACGAGTCAGCCTACAGAGAGGAGGTTGACACCCTGACATCATGGTGTCAGGACAATAACCTCTCTCTTAACATCAGCAAGACCAAGGAGATGATTGTGGACTATAGGAGGCGGCAGGAGGAGGAGCATGCACCCCTACTCATCAATGGATCGGAAGTGGAGAAGGTCAGCTGCTTCAAGTTCCTCGGGTGAACATCAGCAATGACCTCACCTGGTCTGTTCACACGGACAAGGTGGTCAAAGCGGCCCGTAAGCGCTTCTTCTTCCTGAGGACACTGAAGAAGTTTGGTATGGACTCAGTCATCCTCACTAACTTTTACAGATGCACTATAGAGAGCATTCTGACTGGTTGTATCACAGTGTGGTATGGGAGCTGCACAGACCGGGACCGCAAGGCCCTGCGAAGTGTGGTCCGTTCTGCTGAGTTCATCATCGGCAGGAAGCTCCCAGCCCTACAGGACACCTACAACACACGTTGCCTAAGGAAATCCGGCAGGATTCTAAGAGACTGTTCCCACCCATCCTTCAGTCTCTTTACCCCGTTGCCTTCTGGCAGGCGTTACCGCAGCATCCGGTCGCGCACACGCAGACTGGACAACAGTTTCTACCCAAGGGCCATCAGGCTTCTGAATGGACACTGATATGGACATTGTTTTTCTGCACACTAGTCACTTATACACTGTCACTTTCAGCTAGTGGTTGCTCTATCAGTAACTTGCACTACTGTACCTCACTGTACCTCGCCAACAGGCTCCTGTATGGTCATTGACATTGCACTATTGTACTGTACTCCACTTAGGTTAGAATAGGTTATAGGGTTGGAACAGGTTTCTTGTGCATTTAGGGTTAGTATAGTGTACTATCTATTGTTATCTGTAATTTAGGAAGTTTTAGTATTAGTGTTAGTATAGTCGATATTTATTGCTATCTGTATATGTAGGAAGTTTCACTTATTTAAGCTCAGCATTGATGTAAATTGTGTTCCGTGTACTTATATGTTATGTTATGCCAGGTGCTTGCGTTGTCTTGTCTTAAGAATTTCAGTGCCCAGTCTAACCTTGTGTTGTTCTGTGTACCTGACAATAAAAGACTTGAACTTGAAAGGAACCCGCGGTGAGAAACGTTACCGAAACATCGTCGATAACTCAATAACTCTGGAAACCCCCGTCTTCGGGGAGAGGGAATTACTGGGAACGTTACACCGATACATGATACAAGAATGACACTTGATAGCCGTGGAAACAGCCAAGCTGACTTGTACTTGGAGCAACAAACGTTCGCTCCTGTCCCAGGCGGTCTTGTCAAGGGTTACTAAAACGGTGCTGTGTGTGTGTGTGTGTGTGTGTGGGGGGGTCACACTCACGTTGATCATGGCGTTGGAGGTGATGCGGAACAGCGTGGCTCTCTCGGTCACCTGGCGGATCTTATCCCCCGCCTCTCCTGTCAGACGCAGGCTATCCAGCTCAGACAAAGACCTGGAGGGCAGACAGCCAATCAACACGAGGACCTCTGAAACCGGCAAGTGCCCGACCAATCCTAGCACTGATTACACAACCTATGCAGTTGTCAGTTTGTTACCTTGCCATACGATTCAAGCATACTACAAGATAAACAACAACTAGAAGTGGACAGTTCCAACAGTATTATAGTGGTTACTGCTAAGGAACGGCCTGCATATACTGGCATATTGAAATTACATTTCCTTGCATTGAAAATATGTCTGGGTAAAGACGCTACTCATCATCTGTCCCACCTCTGCTCAGAGCGTTCGACTTCAGACTGACCTCTGGAGGGCGGAGCCATGTTTGGAGATGAGGTCGTTGCACGTGCTCAGATCTTCCACCTTGCTGCCCAGTGTCCGGAGGGTGGACTGGACCTCGGAGCTCTGCGCCCCCCCGCTCTGCCCCGGCGGTGCCGAGCCGGAGGACGGGGAGAAGTCATCCCCCGAGTCGTCTGAAGGAGGGGGCGGAGGTTTGGGAAAAGGCTTGGGTTAGACGGCGCTTCGCATTTCACACTGGCAGCTCTTCGATCGCTGATCTAAGTGGAGAACTTGCAGTCCATACTTCAAGAGCATGTGAAGATGAATGCCAATGTCAAACTTCAAATACGGTATACCAAAAGTTGCCTTAAGAGCATAACTTGCAACTGCTATTTACATGAACAATAAACTAGACCCAGTCTTGATCCTTCCAGCTCCCTCTCTCATCCCCCCAGGATCTCCTACCAGACTCGGCCTGCATGCGTGCAGCCTTGGCCTTGGCCAGCTCCAGGGCGGTGATCCAGCGCTGGCGTTCCACCTCACAGCTCGCCTTCAGGTGGTACGTCTGCGCCCCGCCGTTGGAGATGACGAAGTTGCAGGCGTCGTCCACGGCAATGGTTGCCGTGGCCAGGTTGATGGTGCCCCGACACGTGTGGCCCATCTCCGCTTGGGTCCTGGTGGGATCGGAGACCAGCGCTTGTTCAGTATGGAGCTACTGATGACTGGACTCCCCCCCCCCTCCACAGGTGGTCATTTGATGGTGACAGTTTTATTTACTTAAAGAGATGATGCGGCTTGCCAACACGACTGCGAACCATGGTGGATACTAATGAAGCATTGGTTCAAAATGTGTTCGATCCCAAACATTTGACAGGCATATACAATGCATATTCCACACAATACATTATACTGTGGTGATAATGTGTTATTATAATGTTGTATTACGGTCATTTGACATTTTTAAATCATACCTGTAGTACGACAACAAGCCATTGCTCAGGACAAACCACCGCCGCTGGTATCCCTTGATGTAATTAGTCCATTTAAACACCCAGCCTTTGTATGTGTCACCAGCTGGGGTTGGAGTGGGGGTCTTTGGCTCCGACATCACTGCCCCCCTAATCACTGTACTAGGATTGGGTGACAAAGACAGAATTTGTATCAATAAACTGACTTGCATATGCAGCTATTGGATTGTGCATGTACCCTCAAAATGTATTGTCATTAGCAACGCAAGCCACTGATATATTGTCAGTGATAGAGGCAATCATTTGGTAATGTTGACTTTAAGCAAAGATCAAAGGGCAAACCTTAGTGTTGCACCACAAAAAATCTAAAGGCAATAATCAAGACCAGTTGATAGCTAATTGCTCCAACTAGCTAGCCATTATTCATAAGCCTGCACAGCAAGTCAAATACGTATAGGTAAGGTAGTTTCATGCAAGCTAAATAGTTTACAAAACAAGTAAGATTTAAATTAATAAACTATGTAACTTATGAATTACGATGTTAAGTGGCTAGTTAACAGAATAGAGAAACATAGTCTTAACAGTCAGATGTTAGGTGAAATACAAACAACCTACATAATTTACTTAACTTACAATTAATATCCTCGCAATGCTTAAAAAAAATACCACTACAGAATGTATGAACTGATACTACTGATATATTTGCAACAATGTAGCTAAAGTCAAACAACGCCAAAATTAAGGGGGGTGGGAAGGGATGATGTCTGATTGTATGGTACAGTATACGTTCCCTAGCTAATAGTTACCTACTACCATGATCGCTAGATGCGGGCGTTATACTTGACTCTCCATTGCTTAGAATAGCTAGCGCAACTAGCCTCGGTAAATGTGGGCAATGACCTTTCCTCTTTAGAAAGATAGGAAAGGTAGGTCGCTCAGTCGACAACAGTGTTCACTTAAAATTATCTGTCTACTTAATGTCACAGCACAGTAAAAATATTTGGAAAAGAATGGTTATCCTTCTATGTACTCTGACAAACAGACACTAAGGCCGTACTATACATAGCCAAATGCTAGGAAAGCTAGCAAGCTAACTATGTTTACCTTGACGTGTCCGAAATGTGAGATCAGGCAACCAGACACCCGGTGAAGTCACGGCTAACTTTGACACCCATATGCTAACAAACAAGCTGGCTAAACGCTAAAGTGTAACGTATGCATTGAACTCAAACCAAAATAGCTAACTAGATTTGCATACAGAAATGTACACCAAAAGTGCTAAATATTGTTTTAAAGCCTCATATTGCCTTAATTTCGAAATACATCTACAGGCTAGCTAGCTACATCTAACTAGACTAACGTTAGCCCGTAGGTTAACACCCGGTGCCACACTCTTCTACTTCCTCCAAGAAGTCTGGAGGAGCAATGAGTTCCTCCTGATGTCATTTTTGCTCGAAATAGTCGGTCTGGAGGTGCTAGATTGAAATATTGAAGTACAGACTAGTTCTCGCTTTTTTATAATTATTTGAAGACATCCCACATGACAAGACAACAGAAACAGACAGCTCAAATATAAGTTACTCAGATGCGGTACAGTAATGAGAATAACAGAATGAACATCAAATTGAATACAAATGTTATGGCCTGTACACTTCCATGGTTTCTTGTGTAATAAACTTGCTTGCTAGATATATGTGTTCTGTATGGCAAACTTAAGGTCCAACGTGATATTTTATGATTTCAGATTAAGTTTGTTGAGACAAAGCGTGTTTTAAAAACCTATCGTGCTTACTGTAATGAAACTAAACATTGATTAGTCTTCGGGCAGTACATCCACTAGATGGGGGTAAACTGACGTTCAATACATTTCGAACAATAATTGTTTGACGCGCGAGATATATACATTTTTGTGTTTGTAGTTTTCAATCAAATGGACTGATATTAAACTACTTGAAAGATGAAGTTAATTAAGAATGTACATTTTCAAAATAAAAATGCGACTCCGGTGGGACTCGAACCCACAACCTTTGAATTGCATTGCTAATGCCAGCCTAGAAGTCCAATGCGCTATCCATTGCGCCACGGAGCCACCTGTTGCACTGGGCGGGAACGGATCTTTTATAGCTGTTAAGAGAGATGTTATGACGTCTTCATTCATAGGAGCGAACCGTGGAAACATATTTACAAAGGTAGGGCAGGGTACTTACTATTGGTACTTATTCACTGTATTAGGTGACAACCATTTTGGTTCCAGGCTTATATTTGAGTCGAACCTGAAACTTTCGAAATCTCATTTTGTCTAAGCTATTGTATTTCATTATAGTGACTTCCACTTTCATCCACACTTCCCATCTACACTTTCCATTTCTGAACTGGAGGGACTTTGGGGGTTACTATCTGGATGGACGTGGTTCATTCTCATAACATCCTTTGTTGTTACAGAACAGAATAGATTGGTGAGTGCTCCCTGCTGGTTCTCCAACAATAATGCTCTATATCTAATGCTGCATATGTCAGGGTCAGCCCAGGCAGAGCCAGATATCTCTCTCTCTCTCTCTCTCTCTCTCTCTCTCTCTCTCTCTCTCTCTCTCTCTCTCTCTCTTTCTCTCTCTCTGTCTCTCTCTCTCTCTCTCTCTGTTTTGACGTGTAGGCCTATAGCATGACCAAACATGAATTTACATGGACAATTTAATACTGGCTATGTAGTATGTTGAATATGATTTAACACAGGTCAGATCGCCTTTGGATAATAAACCATATAGTTCCAATCTGAAAAGAGACGGTTGAAAATGCGATGGAAACAACAACGCCATCTCCACCATATCCTGTCGGGAGCGGAAGTCTGGAATTCTAGTCCAAACGTTAATCATTTCCAACACGAAGTGCGCACTGTCAGCATCATCTCTGTTCTATTGCACGCCCATTCGTCGGTTAGTGTTCCCTTTCGTCTTTAATAGGCGTTGATTTAACCTACCTCTATTGTATTGGACATGCTTGCTGAGGACATATATTTTAACAGATATTGGATTTTTTACAATCAACGAAATAGAAAATAGTTGTACATCGGGAGTTATCTTTTGTGGTATGCATGTCTAGTAACATTTCTTCACTAACATCGTTGTAGGTCGGCCGTGTGTAACCGCTTCACGGACAGAGGAAAGGATTAAGTTACTGCTTGTGGCGGATTAATTGATCGGCGCTTGCCCTGGTCGGGTGTTTGGCCTTTTTTTCAATTTAAAGATTGCTTGTTATCAAGAAAGCCAACAGTAAGTGTACTAATGTCTTTAGTCTGTGTTGATTACGTCGCCTAATCTAGAGCTACCGCATTTACAACGCTTCCATTCTCCACTTCAAAAATGCATCCCATTTCCTGACTCGCCTTCACCTTCATTTTGAGGATGTGATCATGTAAATGTGTTAAAATTGCAAAGTAGCCTACACATAGTCTACCTGGTGATATTTCCTCCACGCTTTCAAATGGTTTGCGTAAACATCCAACCAACACCCGAATTAGCACTGGACATGGAAGGCACTTGTCAACATAATATTGTTGTAGGCCATCAAGGCTAGCTGGATTGTCTTGTGGGATGCATTGTAGCAAGCTTGACAACTGTAAAAACATTAGGTAGAAGCCTCAAATATATTGAATTCCTGCCTTCACTCTGTGGTCATCCATGCCCCCCGCCCCCCTTCTCCCCCTACAGTTGGTCTGTTTTGGTTTCAGGCAGATCATGCCCTTTTGTCCAGTGAGCCATGACTATTCTTTAGAACTGGCTCACAGCATGTGACAATTTGGCTGATGTTATGAATGACTCACTGTCTACCCCTTCCTTTAAAACTTGCAAATGTTGGAGAACTATTGAAAAAAAAAAAAAAATGTTTGTTAATGATTATAATATTTTGTGCTTTACTCTCCTCTTTTTATGGAATAGTCTAAAAAAAAACTGCACTAAACACTTGATTGAGATATATTCATGTATTTGTGGTTCTTCTGAAATGGTTTAAAATTGCATTATTGTAACTTCTTAAACTGTAGACTACAACTAGCACCACTTACTAACTCCAGTTGTCCGTCAACTCCAGTCGCATTTTTCCAGTCAAGAACACAAGTGGACTCAAAACATGTATCTGAATGTCGTATCATTGAGGACTAACTCTATACGTCTGTGTATGGCTCTCCACAGTCATGTCATTCCGGAGAGGGGTGGTCCGACAGAGTAAGTTCAGACACGTCTTCGCCCAGGCGTGGAAGACGGAGCACTGCATCGATGATGTGAGAGTGTCACGCGTCACATGGGATGGACCCCTCTGCGACGTCAACCCCAAGTTCATAGCTGTGATCATCGAGGCTGGTGGAGGCGGCTCGTTCCTTGTGCTGCCAATCAGCAAGGTCTGAGTTGGACCACTTCTGGCCTGCTCGACCCTATTCATATTGTCAATGCATTCTGTATTGGAGAGTATTTGATCGATACATGCCTCCATAAGTGCCTCCTTATCTCATGTCTGGTGCTGTCGAGTTTCCGGATTTGCAGTGTTTGCATTTAGCAAAAGCAATGTTCAGCAACTCCGATTTGTCCACTAAGGTTTTAGTGCGTTAATTGGACACAGACATTGCATAGGGCATAAGTGTAATGTTGTTAGACCTGTCATAGAAAACTGCCACCTTGTGAGTTTTACAGATTCTTGTCAACTCATGAGGTGACAGTGCATATTCATTTTCACCAATCCCACCAAGCCCAGTAACTCTGTGTCTCTAATGCAGAGTGGCAGAATTGACCAGTCGGCTCCTACTGTGTGTGGGCATGCGGCCCCCGTGTTAGACATCCAGTGGTGTCCCCACGACGACAACATCATCGCAAGTGCCTCAGAAGACTGCAGCGTGAAGGTACGGGACAGAAAACTTCGTACCTTCTGAGCCCTCATGTCGTCCATTGGCTGTCTCGACCTGTGTGTTTTTCTTTCCGTTAGTATGTTTTCTGCCCCCTTGTTAAAGAGCTTCGTCCTCGTTCTTCGATAGGTGTGGCAGATCCCTGACGGGGGCTTGACCGCACCCATGACCGAGGCCTTGGTGACGCTGGAGGGACACAGTAAACGAGTTGGCATCGTGGCCTGGCACCCCACAGCTTTCAACATCCTCCTCACCGCAGGTAACCTCCTCAGACTACATATCTGTTAGTGGGCTGGCAATATAGCCACCCCATCCTGTACTCATTATGTGGGTTTGTACTAACAAAACCTCCTGCATAACAGTACGTTTGCTTCAAGGTGAACATACTTTTCTAGCGCTTTCTAGACATCTTTTTTTGCAGCAGCATTGTTATTTTCAGCATTCTTCAGTGGATTGAAATTCAAACTTGTATATACATTTTCATGCCATAACTTTTGAATGCATTTAGGAAGGTGAGGGACATCTGTAAACTCACTGTTGGTGGTGTTGCATGACAGGCGATTCCTTACTACGCATTATGCAACAAAAGGAATCAAATGTCTGTAACTAAAAGCCTGCAATGCAAGGCTGTAAAGAGAACTTGCGGTGGTTAATGCTGACATGACAGTCCAAATTCTCAAAAAGAAAAAGCCTTATTACGATCCGATGTTTCTAATTATCCTTATCACCCTGTGAGTGGTTATATATTCATTAGTTCCACATATCGGACTTTTGGATAAATTAAGTTTGCATTGAGAGAAAGAGAAGGGTAAAAAAAAAAAACTTTGGGATTAGATATCTTTTTTTTCCTCAAGATGCATATTTAAGCATCTCTTGGGTGTTTCTGTGTCCAGGCTGTGATAACCTGGTGTGCGTGTGGGACGTGGGGACTGGGGAGCTGGTGTATCAGCTGGGCGATGCCCACCCAGACCTGATCTACAGCGTCAGCTGGAACAAGGATGGCAGTGCCATCTGCACGGTGTGCAAGGACAAGGCTCTGCGTGTCATCGACCCCCGTCGGGGGACTGTTCTCAAGGTGCCCCCCCCCCTCACACCATGATTATGTGTAGAGGCACCATCTAAAAAGTTTAATTATTTGTTCTTGATTTTGCACAAGACTAAAGAGGAGGTGGTCTGTATATTGTACCTTGTCATACCCCTTTTCCACCAATGCATTTTAGGTGGTGGTTTGGAGCCAGTGCTCGAACCAGTTCTTTGCATTTCGACAGATTAAGAACCGGCCAATAAGCCGGGGGCTAAATTGTAACCAATTTAGCCCCAAAAGAGAGCTGGACTAGACACCGTGAGAAAACCGCTTTTCTAAAGGGGGTTACCGTGACAATATCACCAACAAGACCAACAGAAACTACTTGCATAAGAAAAAACATTGGTAGCTGTACTAGTAGTCTACAATATGGACTTTAAAACAAAGTAGCAGTGGTCTGTGGAGGAAACAAATGTTTTCCCTGCCCTGTGGCGTAATGATGTCGCTCTGTTCTGACTCTAGCCTGTGGAAAAGCAAACCAGTTCTTGGAAGGCTTGCAAGTTAAACCAGTTCTGAACTGGCTCTAGCACCTGCTCTGGACCTGCTCCCGGTTCACATTGGTGGAAAAGGGGCATCAGTGGACTTGCATAATGCGATTTGACACTGGTGACCCTTCATAAGACCTTTGATGTTGTCACTGTTGCCAGGTAAGAGAGAAGGTCCATGATGGCACACGGCCAATGAGAGCCGTCTTCCTCTCGGACGGGAAGATCCTGACCACCGGGTTCAGCCGCATGAGCGAGAGGCAGATGGCCTTATGGGATACGGTACGGTCAAACACAGTCCCTCTCAGTCAAGTGGTAATGTGTTGTAGATTGTGTCAGATACATCAAATATATTTGTATTTGTCTTGTGTAGAAGGATCTTTCTGAGCCAATGGCAGTTCAGGAGATGGACACCAGCAATGGTGTTCTCCAGCCCTACTATGACCCTGATACCAACATGATCTACCTGTGTGGAAAGGTACACTGGACTCATCTTACTAACATAGCACTTATTCATGGTTTTAGTAGTGTGTTTACTTAGGATACACCCCTTCAGGGTGTTTGGTTCAGCCCATAATCTGTTGATCTCTGTCAGGGGGACTGCACCATCCGGTATTTTGAGGTGACCGACGAGTCGCCATACGTTCACTTCCTCAGCCTGTACAGTAGCAAAGAGCCTCAGCGCGGAGCTGGATTCCTCAGAAAACGGGGCGTGGATGTCAACAAATGTGAGATTGCCAGGTAAGCAGGTTTTACAGCGTTTTTGTTGCCCTTGATCAAAAAATATTTTGTTTATTGTTCACTTGTGTACTTCCTTTTGTATGTTCTGCTGTGATTCATCGTTCTCTTTTCCATGCAGGTTCTACAAGCTGCATGAAAGAAAAGTGGAGCCTATCGCTATGACGGTACCACGCAAGGTAACACGAGAACCAGACCGCGAATGATTAACCATTTAATTTGACCCCAAGTTTATGAATGACTTTCTCACAGTCACATTTTTAGCAATGCTAGCGTATCCTGGGTCATCCACCCTTCTCTCTCACTCTTGCCTCACAGTCACATTTTTAGCAATGCCAGCGTATCCGGGGTCATCCTCCCTTCTCTCTCACTCTTGCCTCCAGTCAGATCTGTTCCAAGGTGACCTGTACCCAGACACAGCTGGGTTGGAGCCCTCTCTCCTGGCCGAAGAGTGGATCGCTGGGCAGGATGCGCCACCCCTGCTGGTCTCCCTGAGTGGGGGATACTCTGCTCCCCCCTCCAAGCACAGAGACATCCTCAAGAACAAGCCCAAGTTGACATCGCAGGGGTCCGGGGCGGGGTCCGCTTCCACCCCTCAGCAGGTCACCAACACCCCCGTGCCCACGCACGTCGCCAGGGACACAGAGAGTGATTGGGTGGGGCAGCCGAAGGTGACCAGAGAGGCAGATGGGGTATCTGACCGAGTAAAGAGAGAGGTGAGAAACTTTCCGATTTGTCACGTCTGGGATTTAGGACGAACTGCAGTATGATCCTTCCAATCCCTTATAACCATGACTGGGTTTTCGGTATTACAAACCATTCATTAAATAACCGACTTCATATCTATTCCATTCCCTTCTGTACCCCTCTTTCTTTCCCTCCCGCTGTCCCTCATCTCTCTTTCCCCTCTCCTGGCCCAGGACGAGGTGCTGAGCGAGGTGCTGGCGGAGGTGAAGGCCCTGCGCTCGGTGGTGCTCGCCCAGGGCCAGAGGATTGAGCTGCTGGAGAGGCAGCTGGCACGCATCGAGGACGGGGACGTATGAAGGCCGGGGGGGCCCGGAGGCGGCGGGGGCGCCGCTACACCCAAAGGGCATTCTGATGTCACTCCATAGACCATAGCCTTACTAGAATCAGCAGTACCTTAAGCTGTGTGCGCGCGCGAGTGGGAGAATGTAGTTTTGAAGTGTAGCTCAGTGACCAACTGAATCACAGTTGCCGAGAACCAGGTCAGGAGTTGTGTAGGTCAATTACACCCCACCACCCTTTAGATGCCGCTTTGATTAATAGGGGGTGATTAAGGAATATCATCTGCATACAGCATTAGTTGACATTACCTGTGATATGATATTAAAATGTTATGAAGAAACATAGTGATATCCTACTTGAGGGGGCACAGTTAAGAATCAGTGCATTCTGCAAATGTCATAAAAAACGTGGTGTGCATATTTAGCGGTACAAAAAAATCACTTTTACACAGGCCATCTTAAGTTTCGGTGTCAAAGGGATATTTTTACATTTGGCTTAATTGTGAATGATTGTACTGTACAGTGCAAATCATTCATACCATATACAGAACTGTGTTCACACCCTCAGTAAGAAATAAATCCCTCACATTGTGTATTATAAATCAGGTAGATACAGCTGCTAATTGTGATGTAATATCAGACTTAATAATTAATTCTGTCTTCTTTTACATTTCTACATTAATGGCTTTTTCAATAATTGTTTTTGATTAAGACACTTTTACTACAAATTATTGAAGAGAATGAGACTTAAGTGAAAAGGTAGTTGTATGTTGTAAATCTTTCTGTGGGATCTTTTTTTACTTTCAAAAGTTGAAGGTGATTCATGCTCAGCTTTCTACTTCCTGAAATAATTCCTAATTGTGAAATCATAATGTGTATGTAATACATGCAGCAGGCACACTTTGTGGCATCATACTGTACATGATGATAATTTGTGATGTCATAAGGGGCAAATGGGTAGCACTGACCATAAATATGACTTAATTTAAGTAAATGGATTATCATTGTGTTGTCATAAGGGGCAAGTAGGTAGCACTGACCATAAAGATAGTCTATCTATTTAAGTAGATGGGATCAAGCTGACACAAAATGGAGTCCAACGTCCATTATGCCAGACAGGTTTTGAGTCCATCAATGTCCGTAAACAGTAAAACAACTGACATGGAAGAATTATGGTTTATGCAATTGCCAACTTAGAGGTTGTGTCCTAATTAAGTAAGAAACTGATGTGCAGCGTCACACCCGATAAATTATACGGATGAATGACACATTTATTTGTTTGGCACTCAGATGGCCTTAGTAACTGCCTAGGTAACTATCAAATATACATTCGCTTTTCCAGTTGCTTCCATTCTATTGACCTATTCCGTAGAACATCATAAACTAATACAATCCTAAATGACAGCTTGTTAAATTGAGTTCAAGAAAGGTATTGCCCAACACAATGTGTTCTAAGTAGGAGTATGTTACTATCTTAAAAACCACAAGTGCTTCACAGCACTGAACTAAAATTGTTACAATGAAATGTGAGTTGTTGTTTTTTTACTGTTCGAATGATGTAATCCAAGTCTGTAGAACCTAATTGTTTTAGATTAATCTAGAGGCAGCTGTTGTATTTGTGATTTAGAATGGAAAAGGTGTGCGATGCTTGTCTGTTGGACAGAACTGCAGAAATAAACAAAAATAGAAAGTTATGATTTTTGCAATTCTCACTTACCTCGCCCTTCGGTGAAGGGATAGCTATTTTGGGTACCTTTCACGGGTTTTTTCCTTGATTACTTACATAATTAACTTCTCTATATGCACTGACCGTCCTACAATTATTATTTGTGTGTGGTCATAAAACAATAAAGTGACAGTGCACTGTGCAACTCCAATAAACACTCCTTCCCTATTTTTGTTTGTATGTTGTCTTTTTATGACCGTAATATGTTACAGTGTGAATCAAATGAGGCCATTTGTGGCTTGATTGACGTCCCCCCCCTGTATCACAGTGGCCATGATCAAGTTTATTTTCATTGACAAGAAACACCTGTAGTTAAGAATGTAATTGGTTAGAGTATGTTATATATTTGTTGTTGAAGTTTGCATTTTTCACTGAAGTTATCTGCAGGATGTGGTCAGAAGCTATGGGTGGTTCCAAAGCCATGTGGTCGTGCTTTTGATCCTTCTGTTAGTTCCACTGCTCACATCCTGTCTCTCTCAGCGCTGGCTGCAGAAAGAAATGATCTCAGTAAATGTAACTTCAAATACTATCAGGCACAATATACACCTTTGTTACATCTAATTCTAAATGAATAAAATGCATACCACACACATTACCAATGTCTGGGGTTTTAGTTTAAGTGATTCTCCTCTGTAATGTAGTGTTCTGTGTAATGTGTAATCTTCACTCCAGAAGTTACATTTTTAGAATGAGCCATTTACTGTCATCCACGTAAAACGTACAAATCTGCAAGTTCACTTTAAAGCAGCACAAAATATCCACTTCTCCACCTGGGCGTACAGTAACGTACTGTACAGCCTCACATTCACCATAGAACAGCTTCCTCTTTCTGCATTTGGACTACACGTGAATATCACTCTATTCCCCATGCTTCTACAGCACCATGCTTTTTCTGTTCATCTGTCATCAAGCCATCTCTTCAAATTCACTCATCTAAGTCTCCACCCCCGTGCTTCCTGTCCTGCTGTTGGTGTTACTGCTTTACTTTGCTGCTTTGCTCTCTCTCTCTCCTTCTTTCTATTTGTGTGTCTTAAAGTAAGCATTGCAGACACACCCCTGTCATTACTTCCTGTCTCTAGGGATAAGTTATCTGCCTGTCTGTTGAAAACTCAGCATCCCTTGGGTCATACGGCAACACAGTGGTAAGTGTAAAATATGTTTTTTATAATTGTTCATGAATGTATCCTAAACTCATGGTTTTCTGCTGCAGTTTTTCCAGATCTTTCTTTTCATTACTTTCTCCATCATTCTGTCACTTTTCCTGTGTTGTTTTCAATTTGTTTATGTTTCCACTGTTTGCATTTCCATCTTTAAAATGCACTATTCTCTTTTTCTTTTTCTCTTTCCTCCACCTTCTCCCTTTGAATACTTCATCTGTCACACGTCACGTTTCACACCCATATCTACAGTTTCCATGAGACACACCTGTTCTTCTATTTTTCTAATGGAATGGATTTAAGTATTGCATTTCAGTGGGATAGCAATGCAGCAATCTGGGGCTGATGTTCAGTATCTCTTTGGTTGCAGAAAAAGAAGGGTATATATATTTTACTCCTAGGCTAATTTTGTAATCACATGGATGATGAATAATAAAAAGCTGCACCGTATACAAGTAATTTGGTGTTAATACATTACTTAATATTAGTGGCCTACTTTCTTTGCAAGCAGTATTGATCTAGCCATACAGGTGACTGATGGCCCAACTTCGTACTCTGTTTTAAGTAGTGTCAGGATAGTATAATACCAACAGGAAATGAGCAAGGAAGAGAAAAGATCTGCTGGCTTCCTGTAAGTGATGTCGCTTCAAATGAGGGTTTCTGGTCACAAATAATCAGAGCCCGCCAGCTACATCCTTTGCAAAAATACCAAGTTACATCTCCAGTGACCACAATTTGTATTCATTTCTACAGCATAACTGGATGAGTTCCGTAGTCTCCATCTATGCTCAAACTTTGCCTGAGAAACCATATCTTAAAATGTAGAGAATAACTGCAACTACAATTAATCCTTATTATTGAAGTGTAGACTGTTAAATGCACTAGTGACTAGTAGGTGACTTTCCCTCAAAGAGAATGAAATTACACTGTAAACTGATTGGTTAATGAAGACGTGCCTTTCTTTTCAGATTCTGATCCTGAATATATTTAATGAATGCCATCTATTGGGAATGTCACTGTTGCTTTGAAGTAACGAGAATCTTTAGGCAACTACAAGTTTTTTCTTGAATTGACAAGAGACAAATCAACTTACTTTGTAGAAACCTACTTTGACAGGTATGTAACACCACATATTATGCTCCAGGCAAATGTTTGATTGTGTCCTATCTCAGAAGACTTCTGTCCATTGTATTCAGGTTGAACTTCACAAACATTGAATCAAAAATGTGTTTGTTGTCTTGGCTGGGTATGGACCAATGTTTCTTCAATAGTCAAAGACAGTTGAAGATTTGTAATGTCTGTAATTTCACAAAAGTATTGACATCAGCTTTGTATATTGCAAACCTTGCAATAAGGAATGCCTTTTTGGATTTTGACCTTGATTCTTCTGGTGACCTCATATTGATGAAATGTTAAACAGCTTTCCTCACTCTTCTTGCAGGCATATCTGAAGTAACCATGAAGGACGAGACCACATCTGATCGAGTGGTAGTGACTCTCTGTTTCCTTCTTGTCTTCCTCATTCTTCTTCTGGTCTACCTGTACATGAAACTGAACCGTGAAACCAGTGGACAGTATACACTTCGCAGAATGGTTTATAAGGAGGGAGGAGTCAGAGACCGGGTGAGGGGCGGAGTCGGGATTCTGGAGACCCGCCTTGGTCGCCGCCTGTGGCCACTCAATGAGAATGAGGAGGAGGTAGAAGGAGAAGAGAGCGAAGATGAGAGGGATGTGGAAGAAGGAAGCAAAAGAGGTGAAAGCGAAGGAGAGGAGGAAAAGGAGGAGGACGAGGGAGATGACTCGTCGAATGACTACTCCAGCTTGGAGGGCTGCAACCTGAGGGGCAGAGCAGAGGGAGCGGAGGAGAGGGAGGGGAGGAGAGAGAGCATGGGGAAGATGGAGAGACAGGAAAAGAAGGACGAAGCCAGAGAGGATGGAGGGGTCAAAGCAGGGGCTGAGGAAGGAGAGGGAAACAGAGGAGGAGATTTACAGATCGGCCTGAAGCACTTCTCTGGGAGTGCCACCTGGTCTGAGGAAAAGAAAAAACAAGACGACGACAACAACGTGACTGCATTTTGAGATCAAAGAGACTACAGTTATTTGGGTTTTGATGTAAAGGAAATAATAAAGTGGTTTCAGTTTTTTTTATACAAGTAACACATTTAAGGCACAATGACAAAGATATGTAAATTAACTACTGTTGATATCTTACAGGTGTAAGTAGGGGATGTTACACACGTTCACTGTTTTGTACGTTTTGTGTTACTTGCTACCTATGATTTCAGATAGTGTATCAGACTGGCACAAATTATGCTTGATGTTGGATGGAAGGTGACTTTTCATGACCATTTTACAGAACATGCAGCTCTGTAAAGTGATGCTTTTTGTGCTTAATCTTTCCTACTAGGCTCCCGTAGCAGTGAGGTATCATGCATAGGGTTACAGGCTAGTAAAGATCTCATCGTAATTAATGTATAACTCTATATTACACATTGGCTTGTCATTTAACACAATATGATCATTTGAAGAACATTAAACCCTTCTTTAAGCTTGATTGTGTTTGTTTCCTTACAAAAACTAAACGTGATGATTAGATGTAAACACAGTCCTAGGCAAATTATCCAAAACAACAATAAGGAATACTGTCCTTTGAACAGATGATTTCAAATCAGAATATTTTACAACACAGAACAGGTACATGTTTATTTAGTGTTTGAGAAGCAATGATAGTGATCAGTGGGGATGTAGCTCAGTGGTAGAGCGCATGCTTCGCATGTATGAGGTCCCGGGTTCAATCCCCGGCATCTCCACTCCTTTTGGTATCACGTCATTGGATGATGATACAGCTATAAAAATCATATCAGTATTTCTACACTGTAAAATCGATAGACTGAAGACATTTGTGATTCTGACAGCAAACCACCTCATTGAAAGTACATTAATTTTTACGGATTTTTTCGGCCGCTCCCTTTATCAGTCATGGGCGGAGTATTCAATCAGAATTTGTGGTTGCATTCATTCGATTGGTCCATGGTCTTTCTAGGTTGTGGTCATGTACATGTCCACGCACCACGCAAACATTTTTCTGACAAATAACACATTTTTCGCCGGGGTTGGCACACCATAATATTATGTGATATATCATGACTGTTCCTTATTCTAGTTAAACCCTCTCATTTCATGCAAGCACATCTGCGGGCTGACTGCGCGATATGATTTTGAAGGCCCAACTGCGCGTTCATAGACATTTCAAACAAATAGGCTACACCACATTGAGCAATAGGCCTGACTAATACTGGTAATATAGGAGCAATTATGTAACACGAATCTCATGATTTTTTTTCACTCACGGACCGCCGTTGCAGAACCGGGATATATTTATACAGAACGATGGATAATCATTAAACCAGCCAAATACTCTACAACAGTCTGACCAAGATACAGAAAGCGAACTAAACTGCTCTCCATTGGTAAATATTTATATTGCTTTACTGTTCATACAGATTAAACATGCATTTGAATGTACCTCGACTATTACAGGTTTGACAGTTCTATTGCCAAACACCGTTTGAATAGCCGTTTCAAATGCAGCCTACTAAAATATTTTGTTCCTTGGTCTTGATTGATTTAGGAGTGAACATGTTAATGCTGTGTGCTCATTTTCTTCCAATAAAAAATGCGCCCAGAAGTTTGGATGCTACATTATGGCAAAATCAAAGTAGCCTAGATCTGTCACTTGTTACAGTAACCCACTTCACCTCTGCTTCACTGATATGAGACCAAAATGCATCTAAACACACCCTAACATGTTTGTGCCTGGAAAAGATATCAGTAGACGTCATTTATCTGCATAGGGAGTAAAATGCAACGAACCAGCAAGGTTTTGTACCTAGCTTTTTGTAATAAAAAGGTAGGCTACATTCGTTGTAACAAAGAGATGAAGTGATTGCCTTACATACGGCTACATCAACATGGAAGGTAGGGTCCACCACTATCGTCAGCATCGCTGCTCCACTGTCATTTAAAAATTTCTCGAGGGATAAGACACATCATGGTTTGCCAATTTATACAAGATGGATGCAACATTATGGTTATAGATGCGCGTAAAAAAAGATTTTTTTTGTCTGACGAAGACTATGAGCATGCATTGACGATGTTTTCATTTGCAGGAGTAGGATGTTACTAGCGTCTGCCGTAGTGGTATGGGAATGGCTGAACGAGCACGGACGCTGGCGGCCTTACAGCCCGGCCGTCTCTCACCACATCGAGGCAGTCATCCGCAACGACCCGCGGGGTGGTAGTGTTGTATTAGGCCAGGTGGACACTCGTCTCTCGCCCTACATCATTGACTTGCATTCCATGCACCAGTTCCGCCAAGACACAGGTAAGATGATGAACATGTGTGACAGGTTTATCTATTCTATAATCGCAATTGAATAAACCGAAGACGCGCTAGAAAAGCGTCTAAAATCTACTGCGATAGAATAGTGTTGATGAGCTGTTTTTGTAATGTTGTTTTGAAGCAGGCCCAATATTGGCTTGTCTTATTGGGTGTGTTAGCACACTGGATGTAGCCCTTTTGTGGGTAACTGTGCAAGGCCTTGTTTGCTTTCGTCTGCTGAGTTGCTAAATAAAGCATAAACATGTATTCATAGAATTGCCCAGGATCATGTGTTTTAATTATTATTATTATTATTTTAATCGTTTTTGTCTGATTGCTCGCTTCTTCAGATGATATTGATGCGTCGTGGGCCTATTTAACGAGTGTTATGTTCTCCATGAGGGAGGGGTTCCAAGTCAAATATTGTAAATATGCCATTCTTCAACTCTTATTTTGACACGACATGCTTAGGCTCTCTCAGACAGATCATTTAAAGCATATCAAATTCATCCCCTGCTTGCCTTAATTCATTAATGAGATACTGGGAGATACTTTGGGTCAGTGTGTATCAGAATGAAATACCCAGGTTGCTTCCTCAGACTTAATGTGCTGTGTCATACCTTTATTGCGAAATTCCCCTTTTAAAAACGTCCCTTTAACTTGCATCTCATTTCATGAAAGCTTAGCTCCTCTTGTCTCGCCCTCTCCTGCCCTGACAGATGATGTTGGCACAGAATCTTCTCTCACAGATAATTGAGGGAAGGCAGGAGACCTGCCAGATGTCTTAACTTTCTTTGCCCAAGACTTCACCATGCCACCATTTGCCTCAACTCCATCTGACAAAAGCTTTTTTTCCATTTGATTCCCAACCAAGCTGCTTAGCAGGAAACAGGAGGGGATGGGGTGTCCAAGCCCAAATATAAGAGAAGGAAAAAGGCATGGGCTAAATTGCTAAAGGCTGCTGAGGTCATTGGGGAAAGTGGGTAGTTTTGGGGGGACTGGGTTCGATGAATGAATTGCTCTGTTACATCCACACATGTGGTCATTGGCATTGTTGGCCATTTCTACACATCTTTAATAGACAAATTGTTTTCATTGAGCACATCATTTGTTAAAGATAACTGGAATTTTTTTTATATTTTCATATCATGGATTTCCATAATCTAGGAATTTCATTCAATGTTTTGGTTAGATTAGGAGTTATTTGTAGTCAGGAGTCCCAAGACACATTTCCATTGTAGTCTAGACTTTGGGACTATCAATGTCATATCAAATAAATTACCTGGGTCCAAGTTTCAGACCACAACAGTGGAGAAATATGGAGAAAGTCTGATATGAGCACCTGGCCTAATTACGACAAATATATCAGGACGCTATTGTGGTCTTCTGCACTTAACGCACTTAACATGCAGTTTCCAATTTAATGTAGGAAAAAATGAAGACTCCTTCAACAGACTCATTCTCCTGGAAAATAGTTTTTGCTAGAACAAACAATAGTAACTAGATATCGATCAAGAAGATGAGATTTCAGAGTGAGAAATCAGTGCAATTACTGTGACATGGTTTGACCAAAAATCCTTGGAGTAACTCTGGACTCTGGGAAAGCAAACATGGCCAGCACTGGGCCGGAAATAGGCCAACGGCCAATCATATTCGAGGACATTGAGTACCGTTACCAGGGGCAACCTGTTTGCCCAAATTCTTAGCAGTCACACACAGACATGTTGAATTTGTTGCCTTTGTACTTTGCTTGTACACCGCAAATATTACAGTAGCAAATTACCTGCCAAACATGTCTTTCTTCTAGTGCATGACTGTAATCAGAAAAAAACTAGGATACTTTACATCAAAAGTTATTTTATGGTAAAATGTTTTGTTAAAATACTGAGTTTATAGTGGAATACATAATGAAAATGTATGATAGTGGACCACCTTATGTCACATAAATATCAATTATTAGCGTTGCTTGTAATGCATTATTGAGTCCTATTGGTTTCTTGAACAGGGATGCTAATCATTTACGCCAATGCATAGTGTGACAGCCCTGTCTCTGCCACCCAGGTACTCTACGGCCTGTGCGTCGCAGCTTCTACGACCCAACTTCAGCACCGGGCCAGGGCTGGCTGTGGGAGTGGGAGAACGACACCGGCTCCTGGACTGCCTACGACACGGAGGTGGGCATCGCCATCCAGGCGGCACGCGACCGCCAGCAGCCCTGGCTGGACCTGGCGCCGCTGGGCTTCTGCTACCTCATCGACTTCCAGAGCATGACCCAGATCAACGGGCAGACGCAGCGCTGCAGGCGTATCCAGCGACGCTCGGACCTAGCCTACCCGCTGGTGTCGGGGCCCCTGCCCAAGTCCCACCACGCCTGGGGGCCCGCTCCTGGGGGACTCCTGGGGGTGGGGGTGTCTGGAGTGGGCATGGGGCTCGGGGTGAGTGGAGGCGGGACTGGAAATGGCAGTGCCTACCCAAGCGGCGCCCTGCCGGCCTCGGCTATAACGTCTCTTGGCCAGCCGTGTGCGTGTCAGCAATGCATGCTGGTCCTTAGCGTCAAGGCGGGCGCCATGTCGGCTCACACCCTTGGGAGGAGGCCTCCCCAGAACAAACCGCCTAGCCCCAAATTTGGGGGCTACTCTGCCATAGGGGGGTCGTACTCGCTGACCCTACCCCGCCCCCCGTCCCTGTCCAGGTCCCTTTCCCCTCACAGGACATCTGTGGGAGGGGCTAGCGGCGGGGGCGGGGTTGGGGGCGGCAGCTTTGCCCACTCGCTGTCCCTCCTGGGCTCGGCCACGGCCGCCCTCTCCCTCAACTCCACCCGCCCGCCTCCCCCGCCCCTCCCCCCTCCGCCCCCGCCCCCGCCTCCGCCCTCCTCCGTCGCCGCCTCCCTGCCGCACCCCTCCTCGTCCTCCTCTCTCTCGGCCTCCTCCGCCCTGCCGCAGGTGCCCTCTCCGGTCCAGCCCCTCATTTCCACCGCTGCCTCCTCCTGTACGCCCTCGCCGTCCGCCCGCGTCCTCGGCCCTGTGTCATCGGCCGCCGCGGCCTGCGCTGCCCCTTTGCCGCCCCGTGCCAGCCTGGCAGGGCTGAGTCGACCTGCCCTGCAGCGCATTGCCATGGCCCAGTCCCGTGCCCTCATTGCGTCTGGGTGAGTAACCTATCCATCCAGCTGTCTGTGGAGCACAACACTGTGAAGACCTGACTGAAATTGTTAATTCAAATTTATGGTGGAAGTTAAGTTTAATGCCATTTGGAGTTGTTGTGCTCATTTGAATTCTGGAGGTGTTCATGATGAGATAGAGTTTAAAGAATATTTTCTAATCAAGTTTGAACTTATGCAGTTGGGTATCCTTAATTGGCTAGACTCAACTCAAAGTGCATGTTCTTTTTTGAAAACGTATTTCATTTGAAACACTAAAACTCAAGTCATGCCCACATAATCGCTGTGAAGTTTCTGACACAAACACTCATTAGCATTCACATGCCTTTAATCTTTACCACAAACACTGCCTGATCAGACATTCCCATGTAAACACATTCCATTCACATGAAATGAACTGCATTTTCACACATTTACACACCCAGTTAGAGAGAAAAGGAGATAGGCCCGGGTGTTGAGATGCAGTGTTATCCCTTAATACACCCCCCCCCCCCCTCTCTTCCCCTACCCAGTAAGTCAACATCCACACACCCAGTTCCCAGGCTTGGCTCATTCCTGGAGGCCCACTGCCCCCAATTTCGTCTGTGTATGTGTGTGCATTTAGTGTGTGCGTGTGCGTCAGGGTTTGGTTTCCATGGCAACCATTGTGGGCACAGTCAAGGCCTGGTTCCCATTTGTGGAATAATGCGTAGACAGCCTGAGACTGAGGCAGGGATGAAGATATGGACCAGGGGGAATGGCAGGGGTCTAGGGGGTTCTCAGGTTAGGTGGGGCTGGGGGGTGGGTTTCGACGGAGGCACACAGTGGCCTAATTGTTAGTCTGAGAAGGTGTGTGTGGCGGTGGTGGTGGGGGGGGGGGTTGTGTACCTCTTGCTGGTAGAGTTAGTCCTGTGAGGGAGATTGTCAAGCCGAACTGTGGGGTGAGTACGGGATGGGTGTTGGTTGGTTTGAGTAAAAAGAGAAAGGCAGTGTCACAGTTGGTGGATTGGGAGTTGGAGGGCGGGTTGTGAGGCAACCCTATCCCCAGGCATGAATCAAGACGTGGTTGACACAAAGCAGCTTCTTTCACTTCTCCCTGTGAAAGAACTGACTGCCTGGACCCAATATGTCAGAGCACCACCATCATGGAGTCTCCTCTGCTTCTAGACCTGCGAATGAGCACAGGTGGAGCGCAACTTATGGTTGCTCACTAACGGGCAGTGCTACTATCTGCACAGCGAAAAAAAATACGTATGTGTCATGATTGAAAGAGTAATATGTAGAGTGTGAAGAAATGTGTTGTTGTGAGAAAGCGGTTGCAGGGACCTCCTGTGTTGGCCAGGGGGTGCTGTTGTCAGTTAAGCTACCTGCCAGCTCCCTGACTGCTGTCAGTGAAGTTGATTCATTCTTGGAATATACGAGTCTCCTTTCCTTAAGAGATGGTGACATTTCCTATTGGAAATTAAGGTTATGAATAACCTTGAAGGTCCTTCTGCAAATTCAGTGTTTTCAGACCAATTAAATTTGTAGTGTGAGTGACACATACTTAAATTAGATAGAATCAGACACATTTTATATTGTAAACCTGTTGGATTGCTATTTCAGGTAGATCTTTACTTGTGCCAAATTTGTTGTAACTTATTGGTATGTTAAAATATGCAATGTGAAACTAATGTATAAATGATTACTATCATAAAATAAATCTTCCAAGACTACACTCGATCTAATTATATCATGAAAATATTTATCAAGATTTGTCACAAAAATGACAATAGTTTTCTATATCCTGTGATAAAAACCTTTCAAGGAAGTACTTGCAAGAGGCAATGTTCCTGTTGTCAGTCTTTGTTTGATCATACCGACAATCTTAAAGGAAGGAGACTCTACACCCTCCTGCTGAACTCACATTTCCAACACAGTTTTTTCCTGTCGGCAGCGGCATATCGATAGAGTTGTTATTGATATTTCAGTGGTACTTTCGGCGTATGGAAAGTATGTAACGTATGAGAGATGGTGAGAGGAGGGCACTGCTCCCCAGGTCAGGCTCAGCCAATGGTAATACCTGCTGGTGTCTTTAAGAGACTAGCGTCACTGGTCAGGAGTCTGCTCTCATCCCTTCAGCCCCTCCTCCCCTCGCTCCTTTGGCTTTCCCTTTCATTCATTTGAAAGACACTGTTACCCGAACCAACATACAAAAAGTGAGTATGTCGTAGAAAGTCCAGTAGAAAATCAAGAATCTGTAGTGCACAGTTGTCTGTGTTTTAGTGGTCAGTGCCCAGGAATGGTGTGGCTTTTACCGAGACACAGTGAAACACTAACATCATGTCAACTACAATCTTACATCATATCATTGTAAAATTACTAAATTCAAGCAATATTACTAATACGGTATTTCATGTTTTCCTTTTGTCGTATCCTAACGTTCCTCAAGCCTTTGTTATGGGCCTGAACTCACACAGTATCTCACTTTAACTGCAAGTGTGCACTGGTACCTTTCTGTTGGTAATGCATTTGGTTATTCTTTAGTTCTTCATGACATTAATGATAAGTTATAATCATGTACAATTTCAATTGAGTTGTTTTTAGCTGCTTATAATTGTGTGAATTAAACTTTCTTTACATGTCTCTTAACAAGTCTGGTATGGTTGTCTCTACTACATTACCATACCAGATGAATTACCTAATCATTGTTAGTTGTTGACGAGTTAAAAAAAACATTTCAAATGCAAATGTCATAGAATTTTGAATAGTGTGGAATATAATGGTTCTAGTTTGAATCAGTTACCGTGCAACAGCAATGAAACCGGGCGTTGACGCTCGCTTACGCTCCCACAATGCCCTACACGAGCGTCAACGCCCGGTATCATTGAAAATGAATTGGAAGCCGACGCTCCGCGCTGCTCCGCTGTAGTGGACACGCACGGTTAGTGTATCATTATCTGTATCATCTTCACTTTGGTTTATTGTTTTTTTGAGAAGCTGGAATACAATGTCCAAACTAGCATTCTAGATGATTCCAAGTATTGGACTTACTGTTTTGACACCTTTCTACTTGAGGAAGGTGGGGAACAGATGGTTGACAAGTGAACGTAAAGAGTGGTAAACGTCACAGATTACGGGTGAGGAGCGTGGCCTTTTCATGGTTTTATGTTTATGTGTTAGTGGATCAGAATAATTGTCATTGGCAGAGTCCGACAATCTGCCTGTGTGGTCGGAAATGCCAGATGACGAGGCGTGTGTGTGTTTGTGGCTCTCTAAGCTTCTTCATTTCCATCTCCCTCTGGACCAGATGGGGGTTGCACTAATGCTTCTAGATTAGCCTGGATCAAATGGAACGTGGCCATACGACATCTCCTTTCCTCCCCACCTTTTCTCTTTTTTCCTCCCCCTTTCCCTCCCTTTCTCTACCTCCCATCTGTCTGTTACTCCCAGCACGTTCCTCTCGCAGTGCAGGAACGTAACAGCCTGTGTATTAATGTCCACTGCTCCAGTTCCCAAGATGCTGATTCATTCATACAGCCAACAACAGCTTGCTGAATGGCAGGAAGAACTGGTCTCTGACCAGTTTAGAGTACTTCCTGTTTACTCTAAGCATGGGTGACCCGTTGAGCCGGAATTTCCCAGACATTCTACGTCACATGGGGCGTCTTCCCGGCACATTAAGGACTTTTTACAAGGAAAATTACACTTTGTTGACAGTACTGGAGTTCTAGACAATCTAGTGTTGCTAACCATACATCTAGTGTTTATACAAATGATGAAAAACCATGATTTCCTTAACTCTGTTGGCAATTATACAGTATTGATGTACATGTATTTATTTATAATACATATTTATAATATGCATATTAAAAGTCTTTAAAGGACAATTTACTGTTTTGGGTAGATTAAGTACTGTAGCTGTAACATGATGGAAAGATGATTAGGATGAGGGTGGGGCTATAAAATTATCTGGGTTAATAAAAACAAACAAACATGAAAACACAACTGAATCAACAAAACGGGTAAATGCAGGCAATTCTATTAGGAATAGAATTGTAATGTATCTCTCCTGCATAACAGTAAACCTTCAGTTTTCAGGCCACTAACACTATCAGAACAACATCCCAATTTCTTCAATTAGTATATGGTCAGGATTAACAGTTTAGTGGTGTCTCAAACAAGCCCTATATCCTCCATGTTTATGAAGATATGGAACTTAAATGTACATGTATGGTTTGGCCAGAACATTTGATATAGAAAGCGTGCTAGTGTTCAGACAGTTTGACTTCATGTGCTGCAGTCTGTTTGCTTTCTGGTAGCCTGTTGCTTCCCTTGACAGGTAATCCTTACTGTGACGTTTCTCAGGGCAGTGACAAACAGGTTAATCAACAGATGGAAACAGGTGGATTAGCCCTTTAAAAGCCGGAGCTCAAACTTCAGCTCACACACCCTACTGAAACACACACACAGAAAGAGAGAGAGCGGGAGAAGCATACAGAGATTCTGCAGTGCGAAACCGAAGTCTGTTTTTTTTGTCAAGGATTGCGTTGGAGAATGAGGGATAGCACTTGACAAAGGAGTGGAGCTAAAATACTGAAAAACAACAGCAAAAAGCAGATAGGATACTTGCTCTAGTCTGAAGTGGTTGCCACTGCGCTCAACTCGCAAAGATGACAATCATTCAAACTGGCCGACCGTAAGTATTCTTTGTTACTGGTTCATATTACGTAGAGAATATGGCATGATAAAGGTGACCTCATCATGAAGATGACCTAACCCTTGACAGCACTGTGCAAAAGTCTCAGGCACAAGGAAAAGATGAATGTCCAACCAAAATGCTTCCAGAAATAGGGAAACAAAAGGACCTCAATATTCCTCTTTTCTACTGACACACTAATGCTGACGACAGGAAAACAATCGAAGACAACATTTCTGTGAAAAATCTTGGGTGCTGAAGCAGGGGTGTCGTTAGACCCTTTTTACGGGGGCAGGTGCCCCAGTATAAATCTGCTGTGCCCCAGGTAAATCTCAAGTTTGAGTTTTAACAATTTACTTTCAGTCAGTGCCTTAATTTAGATTGATGATCCTGCAAAAAATGTAAATCAACTTGTAAAAGTGTTTAATAGAGATCATAAACCTGTATGCATGGAGAATTCCATGTCAGCGCGCTCTTCTGAGCTTGCCAAATAGCCACTGCAGCACGGACACAGAAGTCCAGGGGGCTATTCCAGAAAGCAGGTTATGCAACATAACCGGGTAAGTTAACCCACCAGCTGATTCCCAATGTTGCAGCAACCTACTGGAAATGTTGCTACAATGCTGGGTGTCAGCTGGGGAGTGAACTTACCCCGGGTGTGTCACATAACCTGCTTTCTGGAATACCCCCCAGGTGTCGGACTCGACACACAAGTCAGAATTGAGGTAAGCTAAGAAAACATTACAAAACAAGGATAGTTAGAAACTAAGAGTTTCTAAATGATAGGCCTACCGATCATCTTATTTTGACTAAAACATAAAAACAATATTGCATGAAGCTCAAAAAAACTGTATTTGCGCTCAAATGAATGCGAAGAAAATGTGCACGCTCGCATTAACTATTGATGTCCCTGCCAAAGCTGATCTCAGACTTGCGTCTCTGAACTGTTGTATATTGGGTTAAGCAAGGGGAGTTTCTATAGCCTAGGAGTGCATTGTGCGTAGCAAGCTTGAAAGAAAAAAAGGGATATGAATTAGGGGCCTGTGCCCCAGTAGAGTTTGATGTCTAACGACGCCTCTGTGCCTAAGGCACAGACTGTGTGACTGCATATATTAATGCAGATACCCAAGCCTTTTACTTGACTGACAGGTAGCAATGGGAGCGAGTGTAAAGTGAGGAATAGGAAAGAAATTCACAAACGCCTTGTGAAACACCTTATATTTTGCATCCCTTTTGCTGCCTGCTTTCAATAGCTGCTCAATAGCTCATTTCAAAACGAAATCGTCGTTTTCGTGAGAAAGCCGGCAAATGAGTTTGAATCTAAAAGCAATTAGCCAATTGTTTGTCAAACAAGTCTGGTTGTCTATGTCCTTTACCCTGATGCAACAATGTCACATCTGATTATGTTGATCTATAGAGCATGAGATCGGTCTTTACAGTTATTTGGTTGGATCTCACGAGCTGTGAGATTGCTGTTGTAGTTGTTAGGTGGAAATAGGACTTTGGCAGCATAAACACACTTCAAGGTGCTATTCTGGTCCATGTACCACTTAGGTCCTTATGTCTGCATGACTCGGTAAAAGCTCTTTGACCTGATAACATGATGTGACCCGTAATACAGCCACCTGCATTCCACCCATGACTAAGCAGCTGGCTTTCTGTGCCCACTTGTAATGGCTCCAATAACAATTAAGTAACATCAGGGGTTTGGTGACTTATTGAAAGTTATTGGTTCTGTGTTTCAGAGTGCCAACAGTTCCAGTGAAGAACCTGAATGGATCAAGTCCTGTCCACCCTGCGTTAGCGGGTAAGACCGAAAAGTCCCTTCCAATTCAGGAAATTATTCCTAAACTTCACTTGACAACGTTAGTATTGCCCAGTTGTAATAGAAGTCCAACATACAGTCCAAAATATCAAGTCACATATCAAGTCACTGTTCTTAAAACAAAACAAAAAATCTCATTCAGTGTTTGCCAAATATTTTTTAGGTGCCTGTAATGAATGCTTCTACTGCATTCAAATTACAGACAAGAAACATCCTCTCACTGCCTCCCCCTGCTGGCCTTGTATAGGTATTACAGGGATCCTGATGAGTGCAGCTGGACTTCCTGTCTGTCTGACTCGCCCTCCCAAGCTTGTGCTCCACCCTCCTCCTGTCAGCAAGAGTGACATCAAGCCAGTTCCTGGTCTGGGCCACTGCTGCCGTAAGACCACCAAGAAACAGGCCCGCAAAGGTGTGTGTGTGTGTGTGTGTGTGTGTGAAAGACACAGAATACTAATACACATGAAAAGTTGTCAGGGTGATTTCTTCATGAACTCTCTCTCTCAGGCAAGACCCCCGAGGAGGTTGTAAAGAGGTACCTTCAGAAAGTCCGCAACCCCCCTGAGGAGGTGAGTCGACCGAGTCAACTCTTTCATGTGATTCATTTCCTTCCTGCTACTGAGGCCTTTCCCGTGTGCACTCTGAACCCCGCACCGTCCGTCGCCCCAACGCTCCCTTTATCCTCCACTCACTGCCATGTCTACCTCCCCTCCTCCCCCCCACTCCCCTCAGGACTGCACCATCTGCATGGAGGCCTTGGCGGGCCCCTCGGGGTACAAGGGCCCCGGCGTGGGCGGCATCTCCCGAGCAGAGTCTGTGGGTCGCCTGGCGCAGTGTGGCCATCAGTACCACCTCCAGTGCCTGGTCGCCATGTACAACAACGGCAACAAGGATGGCAGCCTGCAGTGTCCCACCTGCAAGACCATCTACGGGGTCAAGACGGGGAACCAGCCCCCTGGCAAGATGGAGTACCACGTCATCCCCCACTCCCTGCCCGGTCACCCAGACTGCAAGACCATCCGAATCATCTACAACATCCCACCTGGCATCCAGGTACGGCTCGTCCATGTGACGTGCACATCTGACGCTGCCAAGAACGCAGAAAGTTTTGCGTGATTGGTTGATGTCGTCATGTTGACCTTTGACCCTCTGCCAGGGCCCTGAGCATCCGAACCCGGGAAAGCCCTTCACCGCCCGAGGATTCCCCAGACACTGCTACCTCCCTGACAGCGAGAAGGGACGTAAGGTAAACATGAAGACAGGTAGCATGTGTAGTTGTAGCATGTGTATCCAGCCAGCACGGTAATGACTTCTAGACTCTCCCTGGTTGAACCCCATTCTCTCATTCTCTTTTTTATTTTTAACCGTTCCCTCTCTCCCGGCCGCCTCTCTTCCCCTCCAGGTGCTGAGGCTCCTGCTGGTGGCGTGGGACCGTAGACTGATCTTCTCCGTGGGAACTTCCAGCACCACGGGCGAGTCAGACACGGTCATTTGGAACGAGGTCCACCACAAGACCGAGTTTGGCTCCAACCTGACGGGTCACGGCTACCCGGACCCCGGCCACCTGGACAATGTTCTGGAGGAGCTTAAGGCCCAGGGCATCACAGAGGAGGAGTGCCTTCCCAGAGACTGAGCTGGACCAATAGGGAAGCAGTAGGAGAAAGACTTGCTGAAGCAGTCCATAAACAAAGATGCTGAAAAACAATGGAACTGAGCAGACAAAAGAGAAAGCGTTAAAAAAAACAAAAACAATGAACAATGACGTGTGTGCGAATTATAACATGAACCACTGAAATTACTGGGGAAACCAGAAAATAACTGAATAAAAGAACAGATGAACCAGTGAAGAGGGTCAGCCGGGAAAACAACAAACTGACATTTCAAAATCTACAAAATCTACAAAATAGAACAATATGTTGAGGTTTCAGGAGTGCTTACAGAGATCCAATAGTATTTCTCCGGTACACAGGTGGGATATGACTTGGTTGCATGGGTCAGTTTTACATTAGACAGGATAATTGTTGTTTTTTCTGTTATTATAATGGTGTCACAATTGAAAAGCGTCATTCAGTGAGACATTTAGGACCACTGTGCACATACATTTCAGTGTTGGACAAAAGCTGTCTTTTGTACTGTGAGAGTTCTACTATTAGCCTGATATCAAGAATGTAACTACTCTGACTTGGTCGGTTGAATAGGTAAACTAAGTTTACCAGAGCTGCTGCTATGTGGAATAAAGAAATAATTGTTTGGGAGAGGTCAAATGGGGTAAAAGAGAGCGAGAGTGGCATTATATGGAATTCAGAGGATAGAATATGGGGGGATTTTGGGGCGTTAATCTACAGGCAGTATTGTAAACAATTTTCTTATTGCAGGTGTAGGCCACTATCAATATCAACTTTATTGACTGGACATGTGTGAGCATGGATGTTTACTGCCATCTAGTGGTACTTATCAAGAATTACATTCCCTTTTTACCCTTGGTTCAGTATTTGATTGATTACTGTATCATTTTGAAGAATGCATTGCTGTACATTATAAATAGTTGATAACTTGTTTGAGTTTATGCCATTTCTACATTTCATTTCTGTTCATAATTTTAAAGTTGTTTGTATGCTGTCATTCTTTTCTTGTGACCCTTACACAGAAAAAGACTCCTTTTCTCAAAATCAATTGTCAGTTGGTGTGCACCCCAATTGCCTGAAGGAATCATTTTATTTTTTCTGTATATGGATACATATGATGGATGGATATATAATCTTCCAAGACCATTCATGTGTACCCCAGAACAGTGAAGTCAGATTAAGATTGGACCCTCTGCGAGATGTCAGAATGAGACAAACACCATGTCTTTTGTGATTACAGTTAGACTAAAACATTAAATGACCACCGTTTTGTCAAACCAACAATACAATCTTTAGCTGGATTAGATCCATTCAAATCTAATGTAAAATCTTTCATTTAATTTATTTAAATGCTGGTACTTTAAAATATTTTTTATTTCTTACCTCATCTGTTTTTGCCATAAACAAGTATTTTGTGATATATTTGCGCTTGTTATCGATCCACCTTTGGCCAAGCACCCAGTCAGATTGTCCTCTGTGGACAAAAGATGTGGGACTGTTATTGACAAGATGTTTTAGTATGTGTTGACATACCAGTGTTGGCCAAAGTTAAGAGTTGATATACTTTGTATACTTGTATGCCTTGTATGTATATGTTTATTTACAACATTACATTTTTTAAGGTATGTGTATATTACAGACCTGATATATTTTATTGAATTGTTTTGATTTTCTATTACGTTTTCATTATTTTTTATGTATTTGGCTGTGTCACTTCATGAAGCCTACACACTCAGTAAGGGACGGCTGTATAATAATGTGTTACAGGGTGCGGTCTTTGACCTGTCATGTGGTCAGAAACACCTTTGATGCCTGCAGATGGAACGTGTAATGTAGTTTCTTCATGTTGTCATGTTTTAAAGGTTACATTCCGTCACTCCACTGCTCAGTTTGGTTTGTGAAACGTCCCTCTTCTTGTTACTGTTCAACTCTACATATACATCGATGACAATGAAGTGATGGTTGAAAACTTATGACCACTTTGTAAAAACTGTTGATAAAAAAAAAAAAAAAAAACTTTGTACAAGCTGTTAATGGAGTGAATGAATCAAGTGATGAAAAATATGACGCCAGAAAGTAGTAACATGTATAAACTACAAAAGACTTGCTTATAAAGTAACAGTGGGACTATTAAATGAACATGAGTATTATGATGGTTTTGACTTTTGTTCTGTCAGATTTTTACACGTTGACTGTATAGCCTACTTATGTGTATTTCTGTACATGTGTTATATAAAATTGAAGGGAAGCTATTTGAAGGTTATTTTAGTGGTATTAGTATTAGAGACTTTGTATGGGACACGTTCGAGGGTCTAATGCACTTAGATAGTTGGACTAATTATCTTATTGCACTAATGTTTCCTCAAGATTAATCACACTCCTGCCTTCTCGTGTTCAGTCCCACTCATGAGAAACTCATGGAAGATTTAGCTCCTAGATTAGTCTGGGCCCTGGATTAGTAGTCTGGATTAAATTCCACCACTACCCTAATAGATGAGACAAGGTAAAATAACTAAGCACACTTATAATGGTCCGTTATCAAGGGGGATTCAGTAATGAAGTCTTAAAATACTGTTAAAAGGTCACAGAACAGATGCAGTCAAACAGGGTGGCCTCATTCTCAGATAGCCTAGCAGAATAGTAGGCTATGTAATGCAGCATTAAGCCATCACCACTAAGTATAAAAAATAATTTACAAATCCGACCAACTCGTTTCCATTCAAATTACGTTTTATTTGGTTCAATAGAAATGGGCAAATAGGAAATTCTTAAACGACAGTGGAAGGTATAACGCTTAAAGAGATTACACACGGCCTTGTCTATCAAGGCGATCGAACAGTGCATCCTCCAAATATACATAGCCTCGTCTTTGTGAGCTGCGCCTCTGTTCAAACATTGTTGAAAACCTATTGAGTTATTTTGCTATTGTTTTACCACACATTATTTCATGCTTTAATTGAAATGAAAACCTGCTCTGCAACACCCTCTACCGGAAACAATCCTCAATCCTTGCTAGTTGTCATAATATTGCGTCTGATGAGTTTTGAAAAATCTGAACCAAGGTTGTTTTTTCTGTGCACGTGGAAATCAACCTGCCAGGCAGACATAAGAAACTATTAAACCAACATTCATCTGTCAATTCCTTTTACATTCACAATGGAGAAAGGGGAATAATTGACAGATACGATGGATTAGTAGGACCTATAGTGGCATAGCAGGATCCACCTTCTGTCAGTTTACAGAAAGCAGATGGTTTAGAGGACTTAAATGAGGGCGAAACTGAGTTAAGACAACGACAGCAACTGGACTGCACTAATAAAGATGGAGTAAAGTTAAGTAAAAGACGAGCCTAGCATTTTAATCTGATGACTTAAATGTGGGCTCACGGTGGAGAATACTTACTGAAAGGGGCATTGTTTTGGCTCGTGTGCTTGTGAAAGAGAAGCCAATTGCGTGGTTGTTATTTACGTCTGTGTCAATTCATTGTGTTGTTGAAGCAGATAAGAAGTATGTCCCTTTGTAAGATTCCTCTGATTGGTCAAGTTAAATGGCTTTCCAGTATGATAAAGGAGTGTAGTTTGGTTGTTTGGAGTGGGTGTTGTGTTACACCCCTCCTCACAACCGCCAGCTCCGCAAGCTACATATCATAATGGGGGAAGGGAGGGTTGTTCAAGTGTTGGCTTGCAAACATGAACAGTGACTCCCAGTTAATCTTTAACAGGAAACTCAAATAGGTTTATTGTATCACTTTTGAAAACCATAATGCAGACTCATCTGTCTGTTATTAAAAGCTTTTAAAAAACGTTGTCTTGACTGAATGGCAAATTGAAGGTCTTGTTGCCAAGGAAACAAAAATATGATTCCTTCTTTCGCGCTGGCTCCCCTCCCCCGGGGGCTCAAATGTATTTCCTGTGTTATCTGTCTCACCCGGAGCCTTTCAGCTAAAAGCTTTTTGTAATGATAATGGCAATAAGTGAGAGGCAGGCAAAGAGGGAGTGGTTTGAAGAGGGGGAGGTACAAGCATGGTTGTCAGGGCAACGTGACATCACACTCGCAAGTCTCCATTTTAAAAGCTTTTAACATGATCCCTCCCATGCCCTTGGCCCCATTTTGAGTCCTCTTTCAGCTAAGCTCAGGAAAACGGCAGAGGCAGTGTGGTGTGGTGAGTGGAATTTTACACCCACATTCTATAGACTTTCTAGAAAAACCTTATGGTATATAGGGACGACAAGTGAGCAATTAAAGGCTCTATATTTTTGTTGACAACAACAAACACTCAGGAGGAGAGAGTGCTTTCAAAATGGCTGCAGAAGACTATAGCTATCTACTGCAGGCCAACAGTGAAAAACACAGAAGGGCCCGAAACTGGACTGATGCAGAGATGAAGACCCTTTTGTCCCTGTGGGAAAAAAACTTTTTTGAATTGAGAAAGAGTAAGCGGAATGCCAAGATCTATGAAAAGATGTCTCAGAGGTTTTTCAGCTTGACTGGAGAACATCGCCCCAAGGAGGAGATAAAGATGAAAATCACAAACATGTCATTCCAATACAGGTGAGCGTAAGGAAACAAAATAACCTGTTTTGGGAAAATGGGATTTCTTAAATGCCAATTTAATAGTTTGTAGGTTTTCCTGTTGGAAATGACAGGTAACAGAAATGATTCATTCACCACTCAACCGAGTCTTCTGGTATGTCTTTGATTCATTTTTCTTGTAACTGTTGCATTGGCTCAGTAGAGGAAACAAATTATTCATTCACCACTCGACTGGGTCTGGTGAATGAATAATTTCTGTTTCCTATACTGAACTTATGCAAATGTAATTTGGAAAACGAATGAACAACAGACTTAAAAGACTTACACAAAAAGACCCAATGCATTCATTATTTCTTCCTTTGGAATATGCTAAATGTTTGTGATGGTGGATATATTTGGGGAATTGACTATGGAATGTTGTACACAATCCCACTTCCTCCAAAAAATTAACACAATTAACAAACTTATCTGAACCTATCACTAGCCCGTTGTCCGTGGCTCCATCACTCAGTGATACTTAACATGGAGGTGAAACCACATATGTATTTGTATTTATTTCATTGCGAACCACATCCACACAACATCACATGTAAATCATGTCCTTTGGTCCTGAGCAACACACCTGCCAATTTTGAACTTCATCCAGTGCCTGGTTCTTGTGATAATTGAGCCACAGACACACACGCATACAAACCTGCCTTTTATAGTTAGGAGATGGGTTTGTTCTCTAACCACTTTCTCTGTGCCAACAGATTTGCCATGTACATTTGTAAAGGTACAAGTGAGACACAGAATTGATTGGGTCTTTGGCTCACTAATGTTAACTGACCACTCAAATTAACACAACTTACTCCTACTTAATTCTTGAACAGGAGACAGAAATGCATGACGGCAAAAGGTATGACGATAGAATGGCCGTACTACAAAGCCATAGAGAAGATATTCACCAAGATAACTGAGAATGGACAAACCAACGAGTTAGAACGACAGTCCCCCGGTCCGTCCACGTCCTCGCAGCCAGAGAACTTACTGTCTCAGCCAGAGACCATATGTCTGGGCTTCTTGCCTGAGTACACAGGCACATCTGACGAAAAGGAGATGAAAGAAGAAGAGGACGAGTTCTCAGTCTCCTCAGCCAGTGTTAACTCTCCAGAACTCTCCAGGTAAAGGGAACCGGGACAGGGGCTAATACGATTTTCTTACCTGTTTTGAATACATTAAAATGCTCTGCGTCATGGTTTCAGAGAGCAGCTTTATAACAATTGGGGTTGTACTGGTTGCCCTTTAGATAAAATGACATACCAAAATGTCATTTAAACTGGGTTTAGGTCTCTGAACACATTTGTACACATTTTTTGTACCAAAAAAGTCTAACTTCTCTCAAAATGAAAATATTCTCCATGTCTAGTGTCCATGTGCCACATTTAAAGAGGAGGAGACTTGAGACCAAGCAGCAGTCTCTGAAGAGAAGGAAGCTGAGGGTGATGGAGGCCATGTTGGTAGAGCAGAAGAAAGTGAGCCGGGCGGTGGAGGAAACTTGTAGAGAGGTCCGCAGGGTCATGCATCAGCAGAACCTCCACCAGGTCCAGAGCTTGCAACTCCAGGACCGCATGATGAACCTGCTGGAGAAGATGATCCAGCTACCCACCGTCCCACCCAAAGCCTGGGCCCAGGGTGGGGCCAAAGAAACGGGACAGAGTTGAAGGGTCAGGGTTCACAGTCATGAGTTGTTTGAGATCTAGAAGAAATGGTTCCTCTCTGGCATTGTCGAATATGATGATAGCAAGTTTACCTTTAATGACCTTTTTTTTTATCTTTTAGTATGGCTTTTTAGTTAGATGGGGAAAATGTCAGGTCCTGGACTAAAGTATGTTGATTAGTCATAGTATGAAGACTACAAAATACCACAGTGAATATACAAGTTCTAATGTTCACAAGATGGGGCCATTCACAAAACAAGACAACTGATCTTTAGAGATTAGCACATTGTACAGTACTGAGGGTGGTTCCATAATGCATGTAATGTGTATTGATGAATATATTTTGTGTTGTCTTGAACTAAATGACAGTTTTGAGATCTATTGACTTTGATTTTGTTCAAATCGCCATTGCTTTTCTAACATAAGAGTATAAGTCAACATAAACAAAGCCAAGTACAGGCCTCACGTAGAGTTATACGTTATGTGAGAAGAGTTTAAAAGAGCATATCTATTGCATAAGGCTTAAGCAACAGTTCTGTGGGAGGACCAGAGATTAGACTATGAACAGGTTTTAAATCAGACGTGCCTCGAGAGAGAAATTAAAGTAAACATTTTCATGTTTTTCGGGTTCATGTAAGAGTTGCGTTTAATTATGCTATAACTAAAATCAGTCCATTTCAGTTTAGTTTACTTGTGCGATACAGCTGTTGATAACGTTTGCTGTGCAATATATTATTCCCATGGTTTACTCTGAGCTAGCATAGCCAACTGTTCTTGCTGCAGGGCGTATATGTGGGATCAGCCATGTGATTTGACTACCCTCGCCTCCGCTTCAGTCCTTTGATCACTAAGCACACATGTTATTTGTTAACCGGAATGTGGCTGCGGGGGTTCTCAGAACCTAACCCACATTAAAAGGTAGTAGAATGCGCGAATTTGGGTAATACCTCTTTATGAACTGGTATTGAAATCGTTATGCATTTTATTTACATTTGATTGTCGATGATAACGTGTTCCCTCTATTAGAGTATTTCACATGTCTAATTATATGCAACGGAATAACATTAGATTTCTCAACCTTGTTGCATTGCGGTTTGTGGGACACGTACATTCGCTGCATTGATCCAGTCTGTCTGCACTCTGCAAATCATAGCCAATAGTATCACCACAAATATTTGAATATTGAACCTGACAGGCAGGGGGATTGCCCAATGAAACAAATCACGTGCTTTTGGACGTTACGGTGTCATGGTTACTATGAAAGACGCTTTGTGATTACCTACAATGACTGGAGGCGGGCTGTGATTGTTTTTGCCATATGGAATACAGGAGGGAAACTTTTGAAAAAATAAATCATTATGCGGAAACGACACATGCACGGATTTGTTACAGCGGTGATTTACTGAGTTATATGCGATTTATACTCACAAGACTCAACTTTGAGGTAATACTTTGTAGTAGCTTCATCAGCGAAGCATTTGCTTACATTGTTAAAAGATGTGTGGAGTGACGTAGTTGCACGTAATCCTAAATATTTTTGTTGTTGTTGTCTTAAACAGATTAGCTAAATGTTCACAATAGTATAAATAATAAACGGTTCAATGCAACGAAATCGAGGCGCACGAACTGTGTAGTTTGCTTAGCCCACGTCGTGCATGGAGTTAGGGCTTTGATTGGACTTTCCTTGAGGAGGGGGCCGCCAGCTGGCACTGTGTTGTGTGCAGTATGGGATTTAAATTGCAGCCTGTCCAGACCAGAGACACGGTCACTATTTGAGCGGACTTCTGGTAGACTACATTAGTAATAGTAATAACTGAAAATAACTATATTAGGCTGTATTTTAATATTTTGTATCAGTCTAGAAGCTAGTGCGTAGGATGCACTTAGGTCAACAAACGACATAGACTTTGAATAGCCTGAAAAGCATAGTAAGCAATTTGGTTAGTCCACAGATATTACTTTAGAACGACAAAGTAATTGTCCTGCTTTTTATAATGGGTGTCTGTCCTCTGTGTAGTGTCTGAATACATAATGACATTGACACATTGGTGTTGGCAATAGACGGATAAGGCTCCAGTGTGACATCAAGGCTACTTCCAACGCTCCGCGTCCTAGAACGCCCCGCAAACGAGATGAAGATGCTGGCTCAACCAGCAGGAGCACGGAGGCGGCTGGAGCTAAACTCGCTGAATGAGTTGAGAGGAGTGGACGTGGTCCGTGGTCGGACAGGATATGGGTTTACCATATCAGGAAGAGGGCCATGCCTCCTGAGTGGTATTTTGGAAGGTAGCCCCGCAGACGAGGTGGGACTCAAGCAGGGGGATCGCATCATGAGTGTCAACGGAACCGACGTATCGAAGGCGTCCCACGAGGCTGTAGTGCAGCTGATTGGCACCTGTAAAGGTCCCCTGCACTTGGTTGTGCTTGTCAGGCCTCAGTTGGAGTCCATTGGCAGTGATGAGGACTTTAGCCGTACAGACACAAAAGGGCTTTCCCCGAAGAGGTCGGTTATTCGCACCGTTTCCGACAACTCCGGTAATTCCCCCTGTAAATCAGTACATGGGACCCCAGCCAAACAGAGGCCTGTGTCAGAGCCTGACATGTCCCACTGGGCGCAAACCTGGAACTCCACGCCGCTACCTCATCGCGAGGAGGAGACACCTGGAGGCGGGAATACCGACTGCGTTTTCACTGACCCAGATGATGCCGACGCAGACTGGAGTATTTTAAACATGCTCGTGGTGGTGGGTTATTTGGGCTCGACTGAACTGGCCCTGAACATGACCGACTCCGAGGACACCTGCCTCCAGGTCATCCGGGGACGGATACGACAGTTGGGGACAGAACAGGACACCCACAAGCTGGTTTTGATGAAGATTATGTTTGACTGCATTCGCCTCTGCGACGACGCCGGAGCCGTGCTGGCTGCCTTTCCGGCTGAGAACCTCATCTTGGGGTCGGTGTGTGCCGAAGACAGGCGCTTCTTCTGCCTGGTCACCACGGCCAACATCACCAACGGCCATATCCTGGAGAGCGGTCCTGTGAAGGCGTCATGTCATGTCTTTTTTATCGACCCCGACTTAGCCCACCATGGTTTACATCTGGGTGTTGCCGGCCGGTTTGGCTTTGACTGCACACCAGACCCAGACGTCCTTGGTTGCCTGGAGTTTCCCCAAACCCCTCAATCCATCCTCCATTTTGTGTCGGTCCTGTACAGCGACATGGGGGCAGCTGTGGAGAAGCTTAGGGCCAGACTAGACCAGGAAGCTCACCAGCAGACCCAGAATGATGGCCGTGGCAGCAAGAAGGGCAGCGGCAGCAGCAATGGAGACAGCGGGATCGGCAACGCCTCCCCCCCTGAGGAGAGAGCGGACAGGGATTTCCCCGTTGCCCCCAGAAACGACCCCGGGGGTCATCTCCCCAGCTGTCCCTGGGATTACCTTTCTGGCGAAGAGCCTTCCAGACCCATGCAAAATGGCCATCACCGTAATCCAGAAAGTAGCTTACATTCTCTTTCGGAATCTCTACCGGGCCCTGATTCCCTGACCAGTCTGTATGGAGGTCCCCCACCCAGGCTTGAGTTCCAGTTCAAGCCCCCACCTCCTCCACTGCCTCTGGGTAAAAAGCAGAACTTCCTCGTAGGCCCACTCCGAAGTAGCCAAAAATGGTTCTCCGTCAAGCAGAGGTGGCCGAAGGGGCGTAATGGAGACCCAGAAGTTCAGGCTGTCTCTACCCAGAGCTGGTCAGGCTGTAGCAGCAACACTGGTGTGCTGCCACCCCCCATGTACCAAATACCTGCAGGCAGGTACCAGTCAGCTGAGGCCATGGCCATCATGATGTTGCCCCCAAGACAGGTCCCTCAGAGGGGGGAGTGGACCCAAAAAGTCTTTAATGGAGAACAGCAGAGTGGAAAATACCGGAAGGATGGGAATATGAGGGTGAGTTGAATCCATTTTATCATATTTGTTGATAGTGCAGGTTATATAGCATTTGGAGAAGCAAAGGTATCACTTGGTATTATATGTACCTGAGTCAAAGGAGCTTTCTGACTTTGCTATAGTTGGTGGATACTGATTGTGAATGTTGTGTTTCACAAAATACCTTTGCAGGTCGTTCTGCTGAACATCTGTTTTAAAGTAGTTTTTTTAATTTTTTCTACTTCAATTCATTTTAACAGGAACTATTAAATGGTCTTACAGAGTTAGGTTTCCAGACACTGAAAGGGTGTAAGGTCTGTTGACACTTAATATGACCAATAAGACCATTTCAACACTCAATTGCCTGTGAATGGAGCTGTGAAGGCACCTGTTTGTTGCTCTCAATGATGCCATTGTCACAAATTCCTGTTTAACCTGCTTTACCTTATTCTCCACCAGATGTCCCTGTTTCATTAGCAACCAGTGAAGGTGACATGCAATACCAGTGGGCTACTTTATATTTTATCACTCATGATTGACGATGCTGTCATAATAGACAAGACAAAGTTACAGCACAATTTCTACTATATAATGTTTTAGGAAAGGCATTCTGCTTCAAAAAAGAGAGGTTTGTTTCCCCAAATGCCACTTTTGGAGAAAAGAAACACATTTTCCTCTAGACCATTTTGGAAAACGGAGAGCAGGGAAAGACCTCCTGAATGTTTTCCTTGTATCCCAGTCAGGTGACATGGGAATACATGCCCTGTTTATCTGTGGCTTTGTTTGTGCTTCCTTGTTTATTCAAGCAAGAGTAATTGTCCTAAGAGCAGGGGATGAATCGTGCATCTGTCTCATCATGATGGTCTTTGGCAGTTCAGCTCCAAGGCAATTTTACACAGGAAGCCATGCAAATTACAGGGTAGAGCCCATGTGATATGGTGGTAATTACCCGCAATTCTTTATACCAGCTCAAACATTAGTCTCAGCTTCACCGACCATTATAATAGTAGGCCTCCCGGCAAAATACATTTTTCATGCTCGCTCGGCATTCAGTAAAGAAATTAACTGATTTTAGGTGTAATAATGAAACGAACAAAGTTGAATTGAAAGCTTTTGTAATAGGCCGGTCCGAATGCTCCGACAGCCCGTATTCTTTTTTGCAGTGTCTGTCGTAGCCTCATGCTCCCCTTTCTGCATTTCTGCATTGGTGAGACTAATGCTACGGATGTTTCACATGCGTCTTAATGAGAGCTTGGTGTGTGGTGAATCATATTCACAGTCCCGGTGGGGCGGGGGGGGGGGGGGGGGGGAGTAGTTAGGCAGCCGTGCGTGTCGTGACCCCCATTAGCTAAGGACACAGCATATGGACCAACGGTTCTGAAGGCAAATCTGTCACAATTCATTCAAAAGTAGTGATGCCACTTGGTAACTTACACATATTTGCATATTTATCAAATTTTCTTTTCTTCAAAGTGTTTTTTTAATTGTTTAGCAAATGCTGGCTTCAAATCTGTGTTGATAGCATAACAATGTTGCTTCATGTGAGGATGCTCATCAAAATATACATTCCTGTATTTAACTATGCTGACAAGTGGCATTTCAAGTCGTATGTAGGTTTAACAACACGTTTCCTCGTTCCATGACAGAGCTCCAGATTTTGGGGCATTGGGGTCGGCCGTGCTTCTGCCCGACGGTCCTTTGGGAACAAGCGGATGAGCCTGGCACGATCGTTGGATGACCTCGAAGTAAGCACCATGTCCAGTTCACTTTTCTTATTTGTTAATGTGTACCAGCGCTCCCCTTACAAGTATCCATTTATTTAATTACTATACAGCATTTTAACCAGAGGGCACCTCTAATTCAATCAGCATAATATAATTCAATGGCACTTTGTAAATGGCTCTGTACTACAATGGACGCTTACAATGAAGTGTTTTGCCCTGTCGTCAAACTGTACTTTCTATCTCACTAAGCCTGTATGCAGAAGAGCTGGTCAGCTTCAGAAATTTTTGCGGCCCCCCCCACACCCCCCCCCCCCCCCCCACCCCTGCATTCTGTCCCAGTTTCAGCTCTCTTTCGACCTTTCATTTCCGTTGCCCATGAACTCTGTATTGGGTGCCATGCTTGCGGCGAGGGTGGCTCACAAAGTGGTCTTTGTGTTTGGGCCTGAGGCATTGGCCCTGTTTGTTTGGCCTTGCTAATGAGCACCGCTGAATGACATGCTCACATTCTCTCCTGTTGGAGATTGTACGACTGGCCTACCTTCTTTACTTTACTGCAGGGCTACTTTACTTCACCTTTTTTGTTTTCATTCTTGTTTTGACCTGAAACACTGCAAACTGTGGAGTGCCAATTGATAGTGCACATTAACACAGATGTACACCCACTGTAAACCCACTCTCGACTCACCCCGACACACGCTGAATGGGTCTATTGTTATCATAAAAGGTTTTCACAGGTTGTCATAAATGTCAACCGTAAGAGCATGTTTCATGGCTAAACGGCCAGGTTCCAATATGAACGGTCAGTAATCATTCCCATTTGAAGTAGTGGTGAAATGATTTGACCAACTTTTAAGTCAAATCTGCAGTTCTGAAATGTTTTGCCTTCACATTTTCTACCCATACCTACTGATGTGAGTCATTATTAAAAAGGTGGGAACACGCTGCTCATTTGGTCAGTGTGCCCCCCCCGAACCAGGAACTCCATTTTAGGTCTGACAGAATTTCACAACCAGCTTTTTCTGCAGCGATGATGTCATTGGTCCATCTCAAATTCCTGGTGTTGAGTTGTGTTTGCACAGCTCACAGCGTCTTCTGGGTCAGCTCCTGTCGTGACACCAATCGAGAGAGACAGGGTGTTGAACATCCTGCCAATGTCTAAGACGTCAATACAGTGCTCTGGCTTTCCCATGCTAGCATTAGCAGCGATAGCTGTGTATGAGGCCTGAGTTCTAATATGTGAACTGTCTGCTCATGACTGGATTCAAACAGCAAAGCAGGAGGAAAACTGCTGAACAAAGCGGTGCCCTTACGCCTTGTTGCTATAATCAAATAATGCACCATGTGATATGCCATACGATTTCCATAACATTTGCCTCTGGCTTGATCAGAATGACATTGTCTGAATGAATGCTGCATTATGAGCAGTTTCCTATTGAAGACAATACATTTCGTGTTCTTGAGCAGAATGGCAACAGTTTTGGCAGAGTTTGCGCTGTCCAAAGCAGTCATTAAGTCTATTTTTTCACATTTGTAATACCTATCCTACTAAGTTTTAGTGTGTTCTATGTTTAGATGCTGAGAATCCCTGTACAGAAGTTGTATATGCCAAAAATGACAACATTTTGGTTAGAGGCTCACTTTTGTCAGGGTGCAGGTTTGGGACTTCCCTCTACAGTGTGTCGGAATCTCCAGTCAACTTTCAGATCAATGATAGCAGTTTCAGGATTCCTTTAATGGCTTCCTGGATCAGTGGGACTGTGGTCTAGTCTAAGAGCCAAATAACATTACGGTCATTGGGCAGTGGCTAAGTGAATTTAAACACACACACACACACACTCACACCATGAGCAGCAGACAGTCTCCAGTCTTCCAGCTGCCTGTAAGGGAGCCTGGGAAGTTCAGTTGGGAACAAGGGTGGCAGTTCAAACGGAAAAGCTGAGCTCCTTGGGGATATTGTTACTGTTAGCATGTCTGTGGTTAGATGATATCTAGCGCCTTTTGACCATTTCACAAATACCCTGTGTGGTGCAGGGGAAAAACAGAGAAACCACGACGAAAAGAGCGCTGCAAGTTACCCTTGCTGTTTCAAGTCATAGTGGGCACTATACATTTCAGGTTATAATTGCATGTCAAAGAATTTTATGGTTGCCAAAGGCAATTATATCCCCACCTATTGACCACCCCCTGGTTTGCACTTCAAGGGCTTAGCTTCATCAAGGATTTGCAAAGATCAATGATGCTCTGCCAAAGTCTCTGAAAAGGCAGACCATTACCATACCAGTTGGATTACGATTCATACAAAGGTAACTTCATCTATATGGAAAGGGTTGTCTCATAAAATCTATAATAAAATTTGAGTTACCTTCCAGTCATGTGTTACCCTTTCCCTTATTTGAATATCTAGTCATTCATCACACAGGAGCAAGGGGTGGGAAGAGATGAGGTCTGGTTGCAGTGGACACATATCATTAATAACTCCTTCCTTAGCTGTGGCCCTGTAGCAAAACGGAAAAGGGGGCACTAAATGCTTGATGATGCACATTCTTCATTGTTGCTAGGCATGTCCTAACGAGACATTGGAAAATGAGGTCTAGCCTCGACGTCCCCAATTTCCACTCCTCCGTTCTTGGCTCCTCTGACTCCTCTGGAACATATTCCTCAAGCTGAGCGTATCCCGTATGTGATAAGGCCCCGGCACCGCGCTGTGTCTGGACTGCGGGGGGACGTCACGGGCCTGTTCTAGAACCCTCCGCTGTGGTTAGACCCCTGAGCAGAACCAGCCAGAGTGATACGCAGCTGTGCGGCCCTGTTGCCTTTTGCTTTGGCCAGTGCTGTGCGTCACCGCAACTGTGAAGGATGCAGCCGGTAGCCCCCATCCACACACACACAAAAAAATTCACACGACGCCTGTGACACGTAGGTTGTGCAACCTTCTGTCGAGCTGGTGTTTTTTGGTCGGATTCTCAGTTGTCCCACTTGTCTTTTTGTTCAGCAAAGAAGCTGTCATGATCAGTGGTTGACTCATCTTGTGTCTGTGCGGATATATTTTGTTTCTTGAGAGAGAGAGCGAGAGAGAGAGCAAGAGAGAGCGAGAGAGAGCGAGAGAGAGCGAGAGAGAGAGCGAGAGAGAGAGCGAGAGAGAGAGCGAGAGAGAGAGAAGCCACTCGTTGCACGCTGAGCCTTTGTTGGCATTTTCATTGCTGTTTGGGCAAGTCAAAGCATGTGCCCCCTTTTTATCTCCTCGCTTATTTAGGCACACTTGTCAGAGTTCTTCCCCGCCCCCCCACCCCCCAACCTGCAATTCCCTCCTCATCACAAGCTTCCCTTTCCAACTCATCACATGCGGTTTCGCTGGGAACGCTGAACAGCAAACATAACCCAGTTGACAGGACTTCTGAAAGACTTGAAACGGAGAGGGCTTTCTGCTGCAGTGTTGCAGCTAACGCCTGTGTATTTGCAAGGGCATTTTATAGCTTTCCTGTGTCTACGTTTGGCAGAGAGAATGCGGGTTTGTTTACACACGCACACACACAAACACACACACACACACGCACCAGGTGTTAGTTGTGTCCCCTCTCTCAGAACCAGTTGCTTCAAGTCCCTGTCTAGGTGTTTAGAAATGCACAGGTCTGTGTGCATGCATGGGGCTGGGAAAACTCCCGGGGGCGTAGCACTAGCGGTGAGGAGGGAAAAAAAGACGAGGGGAGGGGAGGGAGGGAACAGCGAGTAAGAGGGAGGGAGCAAGAGAGTGGAATCGGGCAACAGCAGGAGCAGAGAGAGGGAGAGAAAGAGGGAGAGAGAGGGAGTGTTTGAACTCCCAGTAGCTGTCAGGATCTCTGGCTCTCATGCACGCTTTCCCTCCCTCTTGAGCTCCCCCTCCTGCAAACACGCACACACACTCTCGACGGAGCGCCGGCGAATGGACTTGTTTACACACACGGGGCATGCGGAGCCGCGGTGAACGCCAGCCAAATACATATGCACACAGCGCCATACATGGAGCAAACTTTAACCATCAACTCTGTAAGTCTTTCCCTCAACTCTCTCTCTCAATCACTTTGCATTTTATCCCTCTGTTGTTAAATTACCTTATCTATCATGTCTACTACTGGTATCTTTCGTTACGCTGAAGCTGGTTCTCCCCTTCTTTGGGTTCTGTAGTTCATGTTTTTTATCGTGAAAATGCCTCACAGTGGTTGGCTTGTGTGGTCTGTCTGAGGAATGTTTTGGTTAGCTTCTAGACTAACATGGCTCTCATGTGCTCATAACAAACCGTGCTGCTCTATGCAGATGCACCTCTTCGCATTTCGTGTACTGTAGCACAATCTGCATTCCAATTAGGCATCATACTAATAGGTTTAGTGAAGTGATGAGCAATTTCTCATGTCTGCCACTCATCAACTATTCATTAGTGGCTGTTGAATGAACTGAGCTGTATTGAGTTCATTTGACAAGTGACCCTTTGGAAATGAGTTAGTGCTGTCAGAGGGGGTGAGGTTTGCTGAAAAGGAATGGCGATATCGTGTTGTCAAATAGAATCTGTCCCAAACTTTATTTTTAGCCTGCCATGATGCAGCTGGAGTTTGAGGTTAGATTTGATGTGGTTGCTTGTGGGTTGCACTGCCCCTTTTCTGTCCTGTGATTCATGCTTGCTCTTAGTCAGTTCTGCTTTTGTCTAGGCACTAATGTTGTTGTCCACCCCTTGTTCTCCGTTTGTTCTGTGTTAGTCCCCGGGACAGATTTCCAAACATGTCTGCATTTGTGTTGTGTGTTGTGTTAATGAAATGTTTTCGTTTTACCGAATTTTGTGATATAGAAATTCCGCCGTGTTAACGTTTCCCTAGAAAAGACAGATAAGAAGGGTTTGTTCTTGGAGATTAGCAGTCAGTGCAAGAGCATGACACGCTTTTATCTCGCTGACATCACAGGACACGCTCTGAAGTGTGGGTGGACAGTCGCTCTCACAAAATATGTCCTCGGGCTAGCGTTATGGGACGCAAAGAGCAAGCAGGCTGACATTTTCTAAATGTCTCCACTGTGGATTTTTTTTCCTTTCGTTGCATTAAATATTCTCTACCCACAAACTGGGATAATAAATAAATAATACGTTTTGGCTCTACATTAATATGGAAGATTTCTTCGAGTTAGCCAAGTTGCTAGCTGTGCTCGGGGACATGATTCTAAATACAAAATGGCCAATTACGCTACCAAATGGGATTGTGGTGGCCGGGATTAGGCCACGATAACCAGAGAAAACAGATCCCTGTCTTGACCACGTCAGGTCAGATGTGCATGTGTTGGGAAGGGTTTGTTGATGTGCATTGTACATTGCGGTCTACAACCTTAGGAGGATGTCATATCGACACCATCATGACATCATCTGTCAACATTGCTGTCAAGAATGTGGATATTGGATGGCGACAAGACTGGATTTTTCTATTGTTTTCACTGCCCTAGACAGCCTCTCCCTCTCCAGATATGGAGGCTTTTGAAATGATTCCGCTCCTTGGCGAACCCAATCACATTATTTACTTTTGGATCTATTACTGCTACTCACATTCATGCTATGTTTGCAACCCAATACCAAGGGCGTAGATGGTCGTCATTTAGAAGAAGCGTAGACATATAAATCAGTTTAGTGTGTCTGGACATGTACGCACATGTTTCATTGACATTGAGTAACAGAGGCTGTCATGTTGGAACTAGCATGGATGCAGGGAACGTATGGCAGAGAAACCCAGTGAATGTGGTCGCTATCTTTTGGCCTTGCGTTGGCACCGAACAGCTAAGAACCGTGCCAAGGTCCTGTCTCTGTAACACTCTGGAAGTCCTACACATGGATCGCTTGGAAAGCGACGTGATTCTCCCAATGCTGTCTGAGGTTGTCTCCCAATGCTGCCAAACAGGTGGTTTGGCAACCTGAACAATAACTTTCCCCATGGATTTTTTGTTGTGGGAATGACTCACTAGCCCCAGTCAGCCTATTGGGACTTACTTGCTTTGGGTTGAGCAAAGACATCCTGGAGATCCTGCTGTAACCGGCAGCAGCCTAAGCTTTGGTTAGCTTTGGAAGTAACGACCTGCATGCAAATTCAGATCTAGCCATTCTTCACCTTCCCCCACGCTCTACCTCTACCATTATGAGGTTAAAAAGGAAACTGACCTTTAGATCATCACCGCTGATCTAATATTCAAACTCTCAAAGGGTGAGCACATTACCCAGATGGATTTAGTGGATGAAAGGATGAATCATGAATAGATAAGCATATTGAATGGTATTATGGGAGAATTCAGACATACTCGGATCACCTTAGTTGGCTATATCTTTCTGTCACTTGCGTCAAACACGTGACTTTCTATCATCCAGACATCTCGCAGTAAAATGCGTAAATAAACAAAGCTATTGACTTTGTCCTATTCTATGTGCTTTTCCCTCCAGAAATGTCTATTTCTGACCCGCTGAGAGCTGCCCTGAACTTGTTCCCTTGCCAAATACCCATGAGGACTAGACGGCATCCCCCGGCCCTAGCTTGTGGGGGGTGGGTTGAGGGGTAGACTGAGACCAACTTAAACAATATCCCCACCCCCCCTTTCCCCCCCTCCCCCCCCCCCCCCCCCCCCCCCCCCCCATCTCCTTCAGCCAGCTCAGGTTCCCAAACAACAACCCGTAGAACTAAACCGTGGGTCATAAGGTCGGGGCATAGAGAATCCTACTGAGGAAGTGAACCACCGTGACTTTGTCCATCCTCAATGTGATGCCATGGTCTATTTTGCTATGCCTTTAGAGAAACTCAAGTAAATCGGAAAGCCCTCTCATCATACAACAAACCCACCCAAGAACTCTGATGTTGGAAACACCACTTACATTTCACTGTACTTGAGTTATTTTGGTGGCCAGGAAAGTGGCGGGGGGAGAGTATCTAAAGACTAATTATACGGGTCAGGTTTCAGGTTGGAAAGCCCATTTTTGGTGTCGTTTGTGGAAGAGAAAAGGGGTATGAGGGTGTGGTAGTGTCTGATGTGGCCAGAGCTGCTTACCCCGAAGGCTTATGGGACTGGAGCCTCCATACCATCATTCAAGGGGGATCCCTGGGTTGGAGGTCTCCAGATCCATACCTTGTGTAACAGTTTTCAGGATGGTGCGGGTCTGTGGTTGGATTCTATGACTCATAATTCCTCACTTCAGCTTCTAGCCTGGATACGCATGTGTTGCATTGACGGACAATCCTGCGGCTGCGGGTAATGAAGCCGGTGTTACAGTGTCAGGGTCAATGTGTAGCTGTTATGGTTCAGTCAAGGTTAGAGTGGAATTAGCTTTAGCTTCTCATCTCCATGGCCCTGAAAGAAGTAGGGCATCAGCAGTGAGGAAGGTAAACAGTTCTTCAGAGAGGAATGCAGCAACATACAGTAATCCTGTTGGTGTTGCTATCACTGCCAAACCTAAATAAAGCTAACCTAGCTTCATCCAAGACTGAAAACAATACACGCACACACAATTGAACAGGTGCAACATAGCTAAACACAAATGATAAACATAGCATTGTCCAAAACGTAATACGTACTACAGAATGACACAGGTACAACCCGTCTTAACACATTAAAGTTGTCTCCATCTGTGGCGACTAAGTAGCTTGCTCTAAGGGAGAACCCAATGTGATTAACTCAGATCATGGAGATTAAGCGATGACACATGACAATGGTGGCTGGTGTCTTGTAAATTAGTGCAGTCTTCAGTGACAGTCAAAAGGCCCTCTTGTTTCTAAAAGGCATTACTTAGGACACTGATTGATCTCCAAGATGCTAGTTCCTTATTTAGACTGGTGATACCGACTTTGGTGATTCTATTCATGTTGAAACAGACCAAACAGACCAAAAAGATACAAGTTGCATCCTCAGCTGGGAGTTATGTTATAAGGGATGAGTCAAGTTTAGAATTTAATTGGTGCAAACTGATCATCTTTGGCGCGTCCTCATTTTCATTTTCTCCTACGCTCTGCCCACAGAGTTGGGAAAAGCTCATTATGTTAAAACTGTTTACCATCCTTGATCCCTCACTCTTGCCCGCACGCACATGCGCGCACACACACACACACACACACACAGACACACTGTGAGCTCATCAGATTCAAGATAATGCGATGCGTCTAGCAGATCTACTGGCTCTAACGCTATTTTCAGAATGAAAACAATTTTGTGTCCCGTCTCAAGCACTCCCTAATCTAAAAAGCAAACACACCAGATTGTCTGTCCCGACTTTGCACTCACATTTCGCGGATGCTTTTTTTTCCCCTCCTCACTTGATTTGGGAAGAAATGTCTCTTCCATCTTATCAGTCGCCGCACCCTTGCCCTCCCTCTCCAAAAAGGAAGTCTCTTCCAAGGGCGCTTCTTGATGTTATTTTCGGGTGTAATCTGACATCTGCGGTAGATGGCAGACATCGATTCTTTGTCCCCACTTGCATTGAACTTGATCTGCGAGCACCACTACATTTACATGTATTCATTTAGCAGACGCTCTTATCCAGAGCGACTTACAGTAAGTACAGGGACATTCCCCCGAGGCAAGTAGGGTGAAGTGCCTTGTCCAAGGACACCCTTACTTGTTAACATTGCATGTTGCTGTTATTTACATGCAATATGTCGCCTGGCGAATTTGACACATTTGTTTGTGTGTTCAGAAGAGATGACATGAAGTTCACCGAGTCTCACGTGTGAGGGTTCTTGCCTTTTGAATCTCATCAGTTGACAAAGTGTGCAAAAGACCCCAGCGACTCACAGGCTAAACTGAATTTTTAGGACACTTTGAATATATCCACATGGCTTTCATTTCACTGCAGACGGTCAGACGTTTGGGGGTGAACGCCCCTGACCCTGAGAGGTCAAAGGTCATTCAGGCCAGGAGGATTCTTCTCTCCACCGTTTACAAGTTCACCTGACTCCTAACAGCATTTCCATCGTTACATAGACACACACACACACACGCAGCTTAGTAGGCCTCTGACGTCCCCAGAGGGGAAAATGCGTGATTGTAGTCAAGCATCTATGACAGCAGTAAAGAGAGGCAGCTGATTAACAACCTCATTGGTATGAAGAGTGCAAGGCTGTTCATAGGAAACACCATGTTAAAATGCATTTAAAAAAAAAATGGACTGTGAAATTCAGCCGTACTGTTTCTGACCATGAGATCACACGACAATTCCAAGGTAGCGAGTCCATCATGGGAACTCAGTGTTCAAGATCGAGAAATGAAATGAAAAAGGCCTGTCCATTAGCTATGGGAAAACCTTGGAATGGGCCACCCATGCTTTAGAAAAATAGAGTGGGTCGTGAGCAGTTTGCACACAGATCCAGAGATTGCCAGAGAGCAGGAGCATGCAGCGAATTGAGACCCAGTGCAGTGCCAGAGGTTTCAAACTCTTTTTCTTTTACTGGAAGGAAACTGTGCTTTTCAAACTGCTGAAATAGTCCATGTGATGACTTTCAGCGAAGCTCACATACTTTCCTTTCTACAGCCCAATTGCTTTTGGTAAAAAGTTCAACCTCAGCGTCGAACCCTTGACCTTTTTGGAGAAGTTGAGTGATTTTTGACAAATCTTAATACACAATTGAAAAACCATATGCTTTTCATTTGTTCCGAAGTTACTTGCAGTCCAGTCCCCTCCACCCCGTGAAATCGTGCCCAGAGAAAACCCCAACCGGAAAAAAACGGGGGGGGAAGCAAGGGGGGCAATGTGGTTTGGACATTTTGCAGAGGGAGTTATGCTTTATTTCATCTGCAGTCCCTCACGCCAATGTCGGCTAAAGCCGTATGTAGTGCCTTGCCGGTTACCACGGTAACAGCAGCAGAGTATAGGCAATGGAATCCCCCACCACCACCCTCCCTGTCCAGTACTTCGTCACATTTCTCTTCCAGACTTGTACAGACACGGCTAGCAGTTTTGGGGTGGGGAGCGTTCAGGTATGCGTTCACACACACACATATCCTTCTGCCTGCTAGCGCACCAGGGCAGAGAACAATGAGTCTCAAAAAGAGACTATCCTTCAAGAAATCCTGGCCCTTCAACAAAGTAAGTCAACGAATAGTTTCACTCTCTTTTGTGTGGCGGGGAAGTATTCTGGGTTTGCTAAATCAACTGCTTTATTCATTATCCTACCCCTACCCTCTCTCTCCTCTTTCTTCAACTGTTCTCTCCCACTCACAACAGCTGTCTTAGGCGATCTCTACAGTGGGGAACGTTTATTTTCATAGTCCTGTGGGAGACTGTCTCAACTTGTGAGAGGGTTGAAGGCGCTGTTAACCGGGTGCATCTTAAGAAGGGCCTGGTGACCAATGCCTATATCGGCCAATGGGTAAACGGGACCTTGTCAGCAACTTTTGCTGTAGCCTCTGAGGTCTACCTTTGTCAAAGAACGGTTGGACGAAGAGAGCTATGTGAATGTGTCATGTGCTGTCCATAACCCTGCATGGAATGGTAGCCTTATAGGCTTGTCCTTCTGTGATGGTGCGCCCACTGTGACTACTGTGCCTTGGTGCTCTGTATCGGACAGTTGTTTAAACTCCGTCGAGCCTTGACATTTTTTCCTATCTGCCACAGTACAAAGTTTCAAAATGGGTCCGTGTCAAAAGACCATCTTGTGGCCTCGAACATGATTACGGCCATCTGGTGGGTGGCTAGAAGACGTGGCTTTTGTTGGGCCATCACTGTGGCAAGTGACACAGCATAAAAATAAACAACAGGATCAAAAGCCCCCCCTTCCCCCCAGCCCCTGGTCCCCTCCCTCCTACAGCCACCCATGTTGACCATCTTGTCCTAGGGTGGTGTGTGTGGGGGGGGGGGGGTCACCGGAGGTGTGAATAGAGGAAGACAGCAGGGCAGTTGTGTAGACAACAGCCAACACTTGAGCCTTTCACAGAGGATGGCATGGTGTGGAAGCAATAACGAGCTTACAAGTACACAGATGTCTGTGTGGTCTAGGACTAGGCTAAACACACACACACACACAGAGACACACACACACAGAGACACACACACACAGAGACACACACACACAGAGACACACACACAGACACACACACAGACAGACAGCCAGGCTTACGGAGCTATACAACTATAATGGTTCATACTGACATGAAAATCTATTGTAAAAAAACAATGTCGTGAAGTGCACATTATATTTCTATCCTTCTGACATGGCACATGGACTTAGTATCCTCGACACACACTCCACATTTAGGCGACAAGGGAATTGAATTGACCAATATTAAGCTAGTGTCATTGTAAGTTTCACTATAAATGGTCTGTTATGTACTCACACAACAAGTGGTCATGAATGATCTCAATCTTTAAGAACAGGATCTCACAAGAACCCTACTTTTGAACTTTCCCCAGGATTTCGGGGTGTTTCTCCAAACAAAATGTTGCCCGTGTGCGTGTCCGAAATATGACCTGTCTATACGTTTCCCTTAGACGTCTGACTTAGACCTGGTTGGATGTTGACTGTATTTGCACTTTGGGTGGTAGCATTGCTGCAGGACGTCGTTGAAAACAAACACTGTTTGAGTGGGCTGTTTTCCATTGAGTTGAGCTCTGCCGACTGTTTTACTGTATAAGCTGGAAACCACATAACCTACCACGGGGTGGGTTCACTTTAGTAGCACTTGCGGTCGTAAAGAGGGCCGTGGAGGCCACGGCCCAAGGCCCACGTCTGTCTGCGAGGAGGGACCAACCCTGTTGTAACGTTTCCATGTGGTCACACCCAAAATGGAACAGGACCACAGTGGAGCATATGACCGTATTCTAACCATACCCTCAACTGGTGGTGTCCGCAGACTGAGAACGGGCATGGTACGGTGCTTGGCCTCCGCTGGTTCCAACCTGATGGAGCCCCCGGAAGAGGAGGTTATCATGCAGATGTCCCTGAGACGGCAGAAATAGCTCACTCCATTACCTTCTCTAAAAATAGACCCCACAAAGAAATTCGTGAACTATGCTGAGGTGATGAAAGTTAGCGAGTGATCCTTCCGGTCCATCAAGTGTGCATCCTCAACATAACAGCACGAGTTTATTTGCTTCTTCGAACATCGTCATGTTCTCCCTAATATTGTTTACAAAAACAATCTTTGCAAAGGGAGCGTGAGAGATCATGGATTTGCTTAATTCAACACTCTCCTGGCAAGAGATGTCTTGTCTCGACGTATCTGCCTCAAACATTCCGATTTTCAAGAAGGCAGCTTATCTGAAAATAGGCTCTGCTTTCAAATGAGTCCTCCGACACACTGATTTAAAGGGTGTTCTTGGACGGCGTTGCAAGATTCTCCTCTCCATTCCCTCCTCTGCATTTACCCGTCTGAATTGCCACACATTGCAGCTTTAGATCGTACTTTTTGAAGGAATATAACAGGTTAGTTCGCATTTGTCCCAATAACTCCGAGTGTATTTGCTACCAATTAAATATTTCGGGGCTGTCCATACAATCAGACACTTGTGTTTATCAAGCACTTGCCAACTGTGAAATTGTGGCAAACTGTGAAATTACAGCGCGTTTTTAATGGTCCTCGTCCAATTGAGCTTTCATTATGTGACCTGTATAGCCCCGTAACCCACTCATCCCCGGAATTAGCATCTAAATAGAAGCTTGTTACTGCCAGGGATGGCCTCTTGAGTGGGTGCCTGTGATTAGCTCGTGGCAGCTCACGACACCAATAAGAGGGGGTGGGGGGGTGGGGGGGGTGGAACCAAATAAGCTTTTGTGGGGTGTGTGTGAGAACATGTTTTCAATACCATCTCTGGTTGTGCTTGTATGTGTGTTTGTGTGTGTGTGTGTGTGTGCTTGTATGTGTGTGTGTGTGTGTGTGTGTGTGTGTGTGTGTGTGTGGGTGTGTGTGTGTGTGGTGAGTCAAGGGGAGGGCCTGGGTCTGAAGGTGTGAACAGCTGTTGCCTTGGTTCCACCCACCTCTACATTAGTGGCTCTGTGTAAGACCTGGAGGTCCACCCCCTTTCACCAGCACACCCATTCACACACACACTCACCCCCCCACACCCCCACACGCACACACACACAGATACTGATTGGTGGGATGTTTGGAGGGACCCTCTCTTGTCCAGGCGCCAGTTCCCTGTGTCAAAGCAGGAGGTCATGAGGGCAGTTTCTCACTCATGTCTCTCTTTGTTCTTTTCCAGTCTGCCGCTTCCTCCGATGGTGGTGAGTACAACCCCGAAACTTTAACTTCTTCAAACTTTCTTGATGCTTCCTCCCGATTGCTTTCTCTAAAATGGGGAAACCAAGCACAGACTTAATTTGCCTGCACATATGCACGTTAGCTACATAATTAACCAACTGAGCTTCACATTGAGCATGACAAAACAATCGAAAAGAAGCCTGCTGGAACTAGTCTTCAGCTCGTTATAGTAAGTGTTTTGGGGTGGAACAATAGTAATTATTGCGCCTATTACCTTGATTTGTAAACTCATACAGTTCTCTGTTAGTTAGCTTTTTATTGTGCATTTATACCGCTTCCTACAGCATGCAACATCACTGTTGAATAGATGAATACCAGCAGACAAGAGAAGATGGCAACTCATTCATGGTAGAGTAGCCTAACAAAGAGCCATTCCAAAGCCCGGGGCTAGCATTTTAACTATCTGTATTCCCTTTCACTAAAGTTTAATCATGTTTGCTAACGCTAAAGCGGTCATTGAGGCAAGGGAAGTGTGCCTTATCCTCTTCTAAGAAAGACGTTTCCCAGACACCCAATACTCTTGATGCAGTGAGCCAACAACTCCAACACTCACAGTTGGCAAACACAGAACCCCCAAACATCTGAATGGGGAAACTTATCGCCAAACCAATACCAGACCAAAAAAAACCTTTCATAGCAACCAGCTAAAAAATGTGTTGATTTAACTTTAAGCTAATAGAAAAGGAAGTTGTTCCAGATAGCTTTGCGAGGCTCAGCTGCTTATCTCTCAGTTTGAGACTATGACTATGGTCTGGATGACTCATGCTCTGAATCAGTTTGCTTTCAAACACACCGGTTATGGTTAAACTGTATGCAGTACACACCTCCCACAGTGTTGCAAGACTATCTGTCACGACCCGTCATGAATTGCTTTCAGAAGTGTCATGTAAAATGGTGTGCAAGCAAAGCTACACCCATTTGTAATACATCCCTTTGGACCCTTTTGTAAATCATAAATGTCCATGCTCAAAGACTAAACTTGCGTTTTTCACTTTTTGTGTGCGTTTTCAATAGGAAAACATCTTGAGCATTGACAATTTCCCACTGACTGTTCTAGAGCTTTCTGGTGACAGACCCTTTTGCTGTCTCCCTCTTGTCTTTTCGAACCTGCATGCTCTCTGCTCGGTGATGCACGCAGCTTTGAAAATGCCATCTGCTGTCGTAATAGCAGGTACTGAGGATGTTAGCGACTAGTTCACACAGTTCCTGTTCCCTGGTGTTAGATAAACCCCCTTTCGTTTCCCTCTCTTTACTCCACATGCCCCCCCCCCCCCCCCGTTCAAACATGTGTCCTCTTCCTTACATCCTTTATTCTCTGTACAGCTTTCTCTGCCTCTCTCTCGACCAAAATGACCCCCTACCACTTTGACTGATGAGGAATATTAGGCGAGGCTTCCATTTCATAGCCTCTTGGAGATAATTACCGTGTTCTCTGTCACCTTTCTTCTCTCCGCCATCCACCCACTCTGTTGAACCTTCCTGAATGTTCCTCCACGTTCTGAAATTGTGCCCTAGCACTGGGTTCTACTGGTGGGGAGGTCATGGATGGTGGCACGCACAGCAGTGTCAGTCTCCCCCCTCCCCCCCCTCTCCGTTTTCCACACCTCCCGACGCCTCTCCGTTCTGTCAACCCACGTTCTGTCCATCCCCTCCTTAGTCCTTGTAGCTTATCGCAAAGAGAAACTTTCCATCTTTAACTCTTTCTCTTTCTAATATCCATCATTCTTTCTATTTCTCTTCCTCTCTCGCGTTCTTTCTCTTTTGCTCCCCCCACCTCTCTAGATCAGAACTCATCTCTCTCCAGCCTGCAGATTATAACCTCCACCTCTCCTCCCCCCCCCCCCCCCCCCCCCCCCCCCCCCCCCCCCGGTCTTGTTCCCAGACTACGGTGGCAGTGTGCAGCTGCAGGGGTGCTGCAGTCAGAGCAGCCTGAACAGTAACGGGAGTCTGCCGGGCGCGGGCGCCCACCGCAGGCTGTCGGAGCGCCGTGTGGCCAGTTGGGCGGCCTGCTTTGAACGCCTGCTCCAGGACCCCCTGGGGGTGCGGTACTTCTCGGTAAGCAGCAGTGGGCGCCCCCGGGGGGAATTCAGTTTCAGTTATCCAGTCGGAACAGCAACTGGAAGGTCAAAGTCACTCTTTGTCTCCGATTTCTCTCGTTCTTTATTCTGTTTGAGGAAATCTATAGCAGCTTCTGTCTGTGTTCAGACCGCTAGAATCGATCGTGGCCGCCTGTGTAACTTAGTATTGTGTGGTTGTGGAATTTGCCTTAATTTGTCAGATGAAATGACAATCAATAGAGGGCTAATGAAGACATCTTTTTTTTGTCTCCAGGAATTCCTCAAGAAGGAATTCAGTGAGGAGAATATCTTGTTCTGGCAGGCCTGCGAATACTTCAGTCATGTACCTGCGACAGACAAAAAGCAGGTAAGGACCCCCACAAATCACGAGCAAACCATAGAAGAAGAAATGTCAAACTCGCCTCGTCACTACTCTGGTCATAATAGTCTCTTTAAAGCATTAGGAGGGCGCTTCTCAAACGTTATCAGGTGGGCCTGTCTTGAATAAAAAAATCTTTATTATCCTTTATGACGTACCTCTAACCCTATCTCCCACTCCCCCCCCCCCCCCCCCCCCCCCCCGCTGTCTCTCGACCTCCCGCCCCAGGGATGACGCCCCGCGGCGTTACAACCCCCTCCATCAGGACTAAGATTGGGTTTTGCGATTGTCGTAAGGCTTGCTGTCGGACTAACGTAGCCTCCCCTCCTCTCTCCAGCTCTCTCAAAGGGCGGGCGAGATCTACAACAGCTTCCTGTCCAGCAAGGCCACGACGCCAGTCAACATCGACAGTCAGGCCCAGCTGGCGGATGACGTCCTCACCTCCCCGCGGCCAGACATGTTCATGACTCAGCAGCTCCAGGTGAGAGGGGCACGTGGTTCCGTCGAATAATGCATCCATGGCCGTGGGCTCTCGTTTATGCGGTAGATGCCTTTTTGGGGGGAAATGGAATCGGTTGGGGTTCTTTTGACGTTGTGTTGTTCTGTGATATGCTTGATTATTGGCTTTTTCAACCATCTGTTCCTACACAAACACATCCGCACACATACGCGCTAACTTGTACCATCTCCATTTAGTCAAAGTACAAAATCCCAACGGGTTTGACATCTGTCATAACACCTGTCAAAATTGTTTATTTCCATGTATTAACACCAGACCTCTCTGTCTCTCTCTCTCTCTCTCCCGTCTCTCTATCATCTCTTTCTCTTTCATCCTCCCATCTCTTTCCCCTATTGCCCCTTTTCTCTCTCTTTTTCCTTCTTTTCCCCTCCTCTCGCATTCCTCATTTACTTTCCCTGTTTCCCTCTCCCATCACTCTTTTCCATCTTTCCACTCTTTCTCTTTTTCCCTCTCTCTTTTTCCCTCTCTCTTTTTCCCCTCTCAATCTCTCTTTTTCCCCTCTCTTGCTCTCTCTCTCTCTCTCTCTCTCTCTCTCCCTATCTCTCTCTGTAGATCTTTAACCTGATGAAGTTCGACAGCTACTCCAGGTTCCTCAAGTCCTCGCTGTACCAGGAGTGTATGCTGGCTGAGGTGGAGGGCCGCTCGCTGCCCGACCCTTACCAGATCCCCTGCAGCCCCGCCCCCTCTAAGCACAGCGCCAGCTCCGATCGATCAAACCTCTCCACGCCTAAAAAGGTAGGTAGTCGCCCGCGATTGAGACTTTGGACCGGCGAATCTAAAGTCAAACATCTCCACACTGAGTCTCGCACAAGTCTCACGCCTTGAGATTTTCCTCACGCCTTGAGATCTTTTTATCTCAGCGAGACTTTGAATCGAAAATCAGGTTGAAGAGCAGTTCCAAACGGCCCCCCAGGGTTTAGTCCCAGTGTCCAGTGGTGGTTGAACCAAGGTTCTTCTGTGGTCCTCAGGACGGCAGGAAGCACCGGTCAGGAAGGTCTCTGACGGAGGACTCCAAAGACGAGAGCGCCGATAAGAAACGAGGCATCTTCTTCTCCTGGTCCAGGAACAGGAGCTTTGGGAAGGGACCCAAGAAGAAGGACATTGGGGAAATCAATCTAGGTGAGCATGATGGGAAAAACTAGGGACTACTTTTCCATAAACTAGGGAGTCAGGTGGCTGAGCGGTGAGGGAATCGGGCTAGTAATCTGAAGGTCGCCAGTTAGATTCCTGGCCGTGCCAAATGTCCTTGGGCAAGGCACTTCACCCTACTTGCCTCGGGGCAATTACTCTGTGCTCTGGATAAGAGCGTCTGCTAAATGACTAAATGTAAATGAAAATTTAAAATATTCTCTAACCATGACTTTGGATATCGGAATACAATATAACCAAAGAGTTTCAGTTTCGCCCTATATTAAGGGGGTTGAGTTGTATGATAACATGTGTTGTATAACGCAGCAACTGAAACGATGGTACTAATGCCTTGATTTTTGGGGGGGTTCCAACATGGCGATTTGTCCTACCTCTGTTTCCTTCTCATCCAGACTTCTGGGGTAGCAACGGCAGGAGGGAGTCACAGGGATCCCTTTCGTCAGGAGCCAGCATGGAGCTGGCCACCTCCCTCTCAGCGGGCAAGATCGAGGTAAGATCCTGCCGGCCGAGGTCACCATGGCAACACGGGAACCAAGATAGCTCCTCCGCTCTTTAACAGATCTGTCAAAGGCATCATTCGTTTGTCAAAGTCCCCCTTGACTTTTCATGTTTCGGAAGGGGGGGGGGGGGGGAGAAACGAATGAAATACTGTGTGCCCTTGAGAGGATTGATTTAAGTACATTCCCTCATAAATGGTTAGGGCGGGAAATGAGGCTGAAGAAATGTTTGAAGACGGAGGGCTTTGTAGTCTAGCCCGCTGGCTCTGCTGCATTAGCCCCTCGCACGCCCGTAGACACACCAAACCACCACCGCCATCCCAAGCCAACACACCCACCTCTCGCTGTCCTCCTCAGGCTGACAACCGGCACTCGCTGGCGTCGTGGGACCGGGTCAGGGAGTGCCCGGCCAGGCACTGCAGCGTGGCCCTGTCGGACGGCTCCTGCTCCTCGGTGGCCCTGCGGCCCGGGGCCTCCATCAGGGAGGTGCTCCAGGACCTCTGCCACAGCCTGCACATCAACATGGCCGCCGTCGACCTCTTCCTGGTGGGAGGGGAGAAGGTGAGGGAGGCGGAGAGTCGGTTGGTTTGTTGCCGTTTTTTCTGTCAGGGATACCCACAACGACAAAAAACCTTGAAGGAAATGCAGAAACTTTAGTGAATCGTGAGAGACTGACAGCCTTTTAAGACTTTATCACAGTACAATAAAGATGTGACGTTGGATTTTTGAGGGTATAGAAGTGTTCATGATTTTAGGGTTGTTTGTATGTCATAGCCCCTGGTGTTGGATCAGGACTGCATGACACTCAGCTCCCGAGAACTCAGACTGGAGAGACGCACCCTGTTTAGGTAAAGTTCCACAATATACTATCACTGTCTATGTATGTAGACACCTACAGCAAATACAGCTCATTTCACTTGTGTTCCACTGCAAGATTCTTAGTGTGGTATTAGTTGTCAACTGGGTCAAGTTATTTCTCCATCAAAATCGACCACCATCTTTGTTTCTGTCTTCAGATTGGATCTGGTTCCTATTAATCGCTCCGTGGGCCTGAAAGCCAAACCTACCAAACCGGTCACCGAGGTCCTGCGCCCTGTCGTGGCAAAATACGGCCTGCACCTCAGCGATCTGGTCGCCACAATAGTACGTCTCTGCCGGCTTCCCTGTGTGTTCAAAATGGCCGCACCTCTGTCGGGCACGACTGTGTGCGGAGGGTGGGGCAGTCTCGTTGGCTCAGAGAGAAGGAACCGCATCCTTTTCCAACACTGCCTAGTGGTTAGCTCGTTGTGACTCAGCTGGATGGAGATAGACGGAGAAAGGGCTATAATTAAGAATGACGACACTCCTCAAACATGTGGCGGAGAGAGAAGGCTCCGCCCTTCTCCCCAAACTCCTGCCAGCTAGTTTATTTTCGGGTGTTTGGCTTCTAGGCATTACACAGCTTACGGTGTTGGCCGAAGTTGAAAGCCACGTTGGACATGGAGCAACAGCTCACAATATCCATCGTTAGCGAAGGCGCTAGCACACTAAACCACAACACAAGCCAGAAAAAATAAAAAGACAAATATCCCTGCTACCATTGTGTGGTAGCATCGTGCTAAGCGGCATATCACTTTACAGTACTGATGGGAGGATCATCAAGCAAAGCTAAAACATGCTAAACGTGTCTGTGGTTTGTTTTCGCAGAGTGGAGAAACACAGCCGCTCGACCTCGGGGCTCCAATCTCCAGCCTGGACGGCCTGCGAGTGGTGCTGGACAAGGTCGAGACAGCCTCAGGCAAAGGTAAAACCACCAAAACCAAACCCCCCAAACACGACGAGACACAGATGAGGTCAATCATTTCGAAATGAAAAAGTAACACATTTATTTATGAACAAAGAATAAAACCCAATAAAAGAGCCCGTGAATAGATGTTGAAGGTTCAAGTGTCCCTGAAAATACCGTTCGGACCCACTCGGCACGCTTGAAAGGGCCTCCAGATAAGAGGATCCGTCTGGTTCCGTTCCTTGGCTGTTGACCTTCGGTCACTCGCACATCTGCTTCCAGGAATTCACCCAAGCTTGTAATCAATGTCCTGTTTCCCTCCACTGGTAAACCAAGATGACGAAGCGTAGGAGGATATGTGAGTCGGCTTCAACTCGCATCAAATAAAACTCTCTCTCTCCCTCCCTCTCTCTCCTTCTTTCTCTCTGCCTGTGTCTCTCTCTCGCTCTCTGTCTCTCACACTCTTTTGTCCTGTAGACAAGTCAAAGACGGGCTCCTCGAAAAGCCATGCACCAACCCTGGCCAGTAGGAGTCAATCAGCAACAGTAAGCATTTGAACACTTCAATTTCCCCTCAGCTCATTCTTGCTTTATCTTAATGAGGACTGTCTGAATGTGTGGGAGGGGGGGGGGGCGGCTTTCTGTGCGTCTTCCTTGTTATTTTGCCTTTCTGGACACATTTATCGCCAAGCAGCACTGTTAATATTCAGCCAGCTTAGGGGCTTCGCTCTATCGGTTCTGCTCGATGGCTGTTGGCTTCTAACCCCTCACCTCCCTGCAGCAGCTCATGGCTCCAGCTCATCTCCAGCCGCATTTGCACCGTTGCAGAAAGGTCTCGCTAGTTGTAGTTCCATCGTTTTTTTTTTGTTGATGTTGGATCCAATTCCTGATGTCCCCCCCCCCCCCCCATCATCGTCACAGGCAACATCCTTAGCAACAGAGCCTTTTTGTACGTCCGTGCAGTAGCCACGGCACACACAAATACTTCCTCTCCCCCCCACACACTTACACACCACCTCCTTACCCTTAACAGAGTGCTTTGTTATTGTTGCATCTGCAGGGAGATGAGAGGTCGTCAGGAAAGGACTTGTCTCTGAGAGCAAGTGGACCCGACGCGTCCCTCCCTGTGGAAAAGAGAAAGCAGAAAAAGATTAATATAGACGAAGCGGAAGGTAATGCCTGGCCATGCTCTCTTTTTCTAATCTGGTTCCTCCGCTTTGCATCACCTCAGCACTAACTATAGTACTTTTGCCGCTCCGAAAGAGGGTTTTATTTGCTTGGGAAGTGAGAAGCTTTGCATGTGTCACCGTCTAATCCCCTTCCACCTGCTCAGTGGGATATTTGACGGCTGTGACAGGAAGAAATGTGAAATGTTTCCTTTTTTCCGCCACAGAATTCTTTGAGCTGCTGAGCCGCGCGCAGAGTTGCCGAGCCAACGACCAGAGAGGCCTCCTGTCCAAAGAGGACCTTGTTTTACCCGACTTCCTCCGCCTGGCCCCTCCCTCCTCCGCCGCCGCCGACCTGGCCTGCTCCACCCCCACAGCCCTCAAACAGCCCCAGGGGCCGGGCAGGGAGAACGGGCTAGGCGGGGCCACCCGGGGCCCCCTCCACTCCAACCTCCGCTCCGAGAGCCTGGACTCCTCCCTCAGCTCGGGAAGCAACGGACACTCAGGGGGGCGCCGGGCGCTGTTGCCCCTGCCCCGACACCACCACGGCCCCTTCGGCGGCGGCCTGTCGCCCATCCCCCGGCCCTCGGAGCCCCGGGCGGGGCTGCTGCTCCGGACCCTGGAGGAGGACACCCATGCTGACCTGACCCTGGTGGGGGAGGGGGACATCAGCAGCCCCAACAGCACCCTGCTGCCCCCGTCGCCGGCGCCTCCACCCTCCCTCGAGGTCAGCTTGGCCGAGGCCAACTTCACCCCCCCGTCGCCCTGCTCGCACTCGCAGGCAGGATGTTGCGATGGAAAGTCCCCCTCAGGTATTTCGACAGTGTGAGGTGCTGGTGTGTGTGTGCGTGTGTGTGTGTGTGTGTGTGTGTGTGTGTGTGTGTGTGTGTGAATGTGGGGGGTTTGACCCATTCCAACAACTCCTTCTATATTGTCTCTGATGCACTTTACAATGAAACAGAATTCTTCATTCACCGATTTTTTTTTATGAAAAAGGATCTGGTCATCACTCCAATCATTTTTTCATTCAATTACTTTTATACTGATTGTATATAATGATGTATAAATTGAAATGAGGTACATTTACTTTGATGTTATTCTCATACCACTACATGGGATGTACAACATCATTTGGGTTCTTTAATGGCTCACCTTGAAGACTTGAATTATGTTGGTCCATGTCACTTGTGAGGATTTAGATGTGGCAGACATACAGTGCCCATCCTACATAATGTCTGGCCTGGCAACTTCATGACATAAACAAAAATATAACCTGAATTATCATAAGTAACTATGGGTTTCCATGAAAGATTTGCCGCTTTCATTCCTGTGAAGGCTTTCCTTCGGCATTATGAGTGTACAATTATTTTTAGAGTGCTGTAAGCGTTAGTTGAAAAATATTATGATTGTCCTACTTGCCTGTACTTTCATTTCTTTCATTCAAAATGCTGTGTTTCACTCCCTCCCGCCCTCTAATCAAGTGCAATTCAACAGTGTCTATAGTAGACATAGTTATTCTCCCTGGTCACTCTCTTCAATCTAATGTCTGTTCTGTGTCAGATGTTCGTGTTCAAACAGAGGTGATAATTGTGCAGTCCGCCCACTAATAAGCTCTTTTGGAATGGGGACATTGTTGAATTGCACGTCATTCTCTATCTAGATCATCCCCCCTCCTCCCCTCCCCCCTCCCCCTTTGTAGATGCCTTTTTTTAGATGATCATGCCAATTAATTCTGTATCCGTGTTTGACTGGATGTAATAAATGTTAGAACTGAAATCACACCGTCTGTCTTCTTAAACGTTTGTTCTCCCTGACTCCCCTCCCCGCTCCCACGCCTTCCCTTCTTCCACTCTCCCACGCTCGCTCGCTCTCCTTCGCCTCATCTCGTCTTCTTGCACCCTCTAACTTTCCCTGAAGCTAATTATTGTTCGTCTTCTTCTTGTTGCTTCTTGTTGTTATCGTGCCCGTATTGTGTGTACGTTTGTGAGAGTCGTGTCTAGTGTTTGTGTGTGTGTGTGTGTGTTTGGAACTGATCCTCATTCTGACCCAGCTGTGTCCTGCTTGTGGTCCCGCTTATTGTGACGGTGTCATTCTGTCGAGTCTGTCCTGTGTTCCGGCTCAAGGCTTCACCTCTCGGTGACGCGCCCACGGCTGCGCTCGCTCTGCGGAACTCGGATTGTTATCGGTTCCACAGATGGATTTCATTTGGAGTCCGCTCGCCCCCCTCACCCCCCACCACCGCCACCGCCACCACCCCACGCTTTGAGTTGGAGTGGAGCCCAAGGTGAACAGTGTGCAGGGAGGGGAGCGCGTGTCTCCCAAACAGGATGAACGCTAACGACCGTTCATCCAAATACATTTCCATTTCCAGAATCTGATTCTGATTCGGAACAGAAGCATCCAGGCAACCGTAGACTGCAGTGACGCAAATCCGACGCTGTCGCAAGATGCAGTCGTTTACGCCACACACCCGACAGCGGTAGTTCCTATTTGTGTGTGTGTGTGTTTTTTGTTTTTTTTGTCTTGCTGGTGTTCAGAGCCCGATAACAGCGCTTTGAATCTTGACTTTAAAAGATGCTGTGTGAACAAGCTATAAAAGGAAGAAGTTCCCGAGGAAGCTAGAACGACATCTTCACACGCTCCTTTGTAACTCTGCTCATTCTACTGACGCACATGGAAGCAGACTTCAAAGTACACAGGTTCAACGCGGAACGACCAAACATGGTCATCCCTGCCCCATATGTGGCTGTGGCCTGTGTCAATAGATATTTGCGTGGCGATTATATGTGCTCAAGATGATATGAGAAGGAAGAATCCTCACAGCTTCACACTGCTCGTCTGCTGTGGTTGCTAAGCGCATCAGCCTGATCCCTCCACATCGGAAACCATGGTAACGGGGTTCACCTAACACGGGTTTGCCGAGCTATAGATAAAGGCTGTTGGCTATTGTTGTTTTTTTTGTGTGTCTCATGCGCCGAAATAGAACTGCGATTATGTTTCAAAAGCTGTGTCTCTGTTTACCGAGCTCTCCTGTGCTCTGTGGTCATACTGGTGTGGCATTTGGAAAGCATGTGGGGACACAGCAAGAAAACAGTCCCTTGAGGTCATCACTGAGGTATAATTACTCCTGACCTTTACAGGACACAAATACACACAGCATCGCATCAATTATTTCAGGCACAGTGGCACAGGAATACATGTGTCTGAGTTATCACACAATGGTGTTTTAATTTTGAAAGCAAGCTGTAGTTGTGTTCAGTAATGCCAGTACTGTTTCTATTCCCTTGCCTTTCCCCGTGGGAAGGGTGAATATTTTTTGGGTTGGGAATGAGCATCTCTTTGGCTCCTGTTCTGACTGGTCATGACTGCTACCATCTGCTGGAGAGAGAATTTTTAACAGTTACATTAGAAAAGGAGAGACAATCATTATATAAAATAAACTTTGGCAAAGACTTTTGATCCTTTCAGGTTTTTTTATAAAAGCACATGTTTATAAAATTTGGAATTGGCAAGTGGCAACACCTTTCTGATAGTTAACCTATAACGTGTAAGTGTAACTTCCATGCACAAATTTACAACAAAAACAAAACAAAAAAGATATATACATGAAAGGTTTTAGATGGTTAATTATTGATTCTTTTTAGGTAATCCGGTATCAAATTGCTTTTTATACTTTGCACAAAGGATCTCTCTTTCTGGTTCTCTTTAGTTAGAGTTAACACTGGCCACTAGAGGGTGATAGGATATAGCCAAACCCTCAGATCCCATGCTGCTCAGCTCCATCAACCTCTACAGCTGATTGGATTCGCTGATCTGGCTTTTAGCATAAATGTTCTTTCGTGATTTTTTCTCAGACTGATGAATACATCTTCATTAATAGTACATCATTGCCTGGTGATTCTTTCCCCCATAAATCTTTATATGCACCAATACAGTGATTCCAATCATTTTGAAATGGAGTTTCATTAAGCACTGACTCAAGTTAAATGTTCTTATGAAGCGCCTATGATTCAACCCAATCAATATGACTTTCATTTCCTATCTCCACACACAGTACTTAGTTTTAGGCTGATATCCACATGCTAATTCTCCATCTGTTTACTTGAGTGAACCTGAGGGACCTTGTTTCTCTAACTACCCCTGGGCTCATTTCACTCTTTTCCTTGCTCAGCTTGGCTGACAAATCTGAAATGTAGGCCCGGGTGACCCTGAGCAGTCTTATCATCCATCTGGCTGCCGGAGGGGCTTTCAGGCAGAACCCTGTCTGACTGGGTGAACTGCTACTGGACCTGGTCCAACCTAACCCTGGAGGGACCTGGTCTGTCTGAGCCCGGTGCTACGGCCAATTGATGAACCAATATGTGCCACGGGAAGACTGCCCACAGTCCTGACAACCAGTGCCAAGATGAGGAATGTCCGTCTCAGCCTTCTCAAACTCAACATTTCGAAGAAGCGTTTATTTATCTCGCAGTGTGACACACGGGCACGCCTTGATGGAGCGGCGACACGGAACAAGCACATGCTGTAGTTTCGACTGTCCACCAGAGAAATTTGTTCTCTGGGTTTGAAACAATCTGTTCTTCCTCCAAGGGCAGGCAGAAGCGGTGGGCAGCCATATCAGTGGCACCCAGAGATCAAGTCCTCATGCCCATGTCAGAGACAGGGCAGGGGGGGCGATCTGTTCTACATGTTTTTGTATGTAGGGTTCCTTTGTGAAGGAAACCCATGTGAGCACTGGTAAAATATGAGAACTCCACAAAGAAAGGCCCGTGAGATCACCCACAGGCCTGGGGAGAACATATGCCTGGGAGTTGGACCTTCTTGCTGTGAAGCGGCAGTGCAAAGCACCATGCCAATCTTATTGACTTGTTTTCAACGAGCAACATCAAACGCATGTGCGTGATCAAACGAGAGCGCAACCAACGGATAACTTGGTTGAAGATCCTACACACGCAGCTGTGTTTAGATAAGCCCCTGAAGTGATGAATCATCGTTGGAGGAGTTCAGAGGGTGCATCGTTTCGAGCGCTCGGAGTCACCTAAATCTAAGTCACGGCAACACGGTACCGGAGTTTTCTGTGTCATCGGAACTGTGAGGCCACCATGTCAACAGATCCGGCGTTGGCCTTCCTGTTTGCTCACAGACGCCCAGTAGAGAGGTGTCAGTGGTGATTAACACGTCTAGCACTGGCCTCTCCTCCGCGTGATGTCAAACCCACCTCACCAGTTTGTTCTCGAGGTCACTTCCACCCATCTTGTGTGCTCAGTCTTTTAGCACAGGAAATCCTTCAGATTTTCACCACAGGCGATTGACTGCCACTAAAATAGCTTGAATTGACATAAATGCCAAAAATACACTATGCACTGATTGTTTTTGCTCATTCTGAAAACTGAATTTATTAAAGAAATAGAAAAGAAAAAGTTCTACCTTACAATATATCAGAATAAAACAAGTCAGCTCAAGTTGTGTACAAACATCAATTGAGCTTACTTATAACAAGCCTGGACAAAAATCATCTGAAAAATAAAGTCAATGGGTGTTATAATTGAAATGTATCCAGTAGGTTTAGCTGACATCCTTTTGTGCCTTTTAAGCCAGGCAGTCACACTGGAAGGCAAGCACCACCTTGTGATGAGGGACAGTATTTCTTGTTATCAGATAAAAGGTGCTTTTGCGCCAATCATTTTGGGCTGGAGTCCATCACCATGCAGAATACTGAGTGCCTTTATTGAGAAGATTTGGTGTTTTCAATACAGTGGATATATGTTAACTCTTCAAGGCTCAAAACTACATCTACAATAGGGTTGGGAAGACTTTCGCTAAGGTTTTTTTTTTCTTCCGGTGTCTTCCTCCCCTCACAATGTGCTCTATGACCAAAAAAGGCCATCTTAGCTCCAACAGCCGGCAGCATTCAGTAACGTATGAACCTGCTCTGTAGGAACGATACGATCTCCTAAATGCATTGGTTATTTATCCTAGAAATGTGGATGGCAGTTTCCATTGCGTAAAGCCATCTTTGAAGCCATCCTCCTGGAGAAAATCAGGATCCATCGCTAAATTCATGATGTTTGTAACTGTGGCATTGTTAATGTCTCACAGCTGGGGTTGGATACTTATCTCCATAATCAAAGAGTTTAGCATACCTTGTGAAAGTCTTTGAACCCAACTACACATCTCCTAATGATCTGCTCTCCTATCTTTTTCATATACAGAGGGAGGAACAGATGAATGCACTCCCAAAAGAGGCCCACAAGAGGCCTACAAGAGGCCCCCGTCCTTGGGAGCCCTGCCTTCGCAGACAGCCACCGAGGTGATGGACGTGGAGGGAGTTCGTCTGGAGGAGGGGGCGAAAGAGAGGACTGTTCGAGCCCAGGGAGAGGACTCAGAGCTCAGCCTCAGCTTTCAGGGCTATGCCGCCGAGCTCCGGCAGTGCCAGAGCAAGATGAAGAACTCCCAGTTGCCCCACAGCGTCCGAAATCAACCCGAGGACAAGGACTCCCAGGCGGACATTTACAAAGCGACCATCGTCTGATCCTGGCAGTCCCTTGCCTGCGGTTTCCATGCTCCGTGTCCTTTGTTGAATAAGAAAATCTAATAAATGATGTGGACATTTCATTGAAGAGAAAATGTGATTATGATTTTCCCTCCAAAACTAAACTGTCATGGTGATGGATATTGTGCTTTAGAACATCATATTCTGGTTAATGTTTAGCTGCTGATACAAGGTAGTAACGCATCAATGATTCATTTTTACAATAGTGACACTTGACAACACTTCTCATAGTGAGTTTGGTCTTTCTGCAGTGACCCATTCCATAAACAGTACAGGACAATTCCTAGAAAGAACTTTAAAAGCTCCTAGCATTGCCACTTTATAGATTGTTCCAATACATTAGTTGTATTTCTTCTTTTATTTAATGGTGAACTAAATATGATGGCTGGTCTGTAATTTCTAATGTGGTCTAGCTTCATGTTTGGTTGTTTAAATTTCACTCAATAAAATCATGTCTTACTCAATTCTGCAAGTGGTGGTGTGGCAGGTGGCGGCTTGTAATGTATGTTGAGCACACTCATATTTGCCCACAGATTTATCTGCCTATAAAGTTACATTCCAGACTTGCTTTTCTACCCTTTGGTTGACTTGAGGCGGCCAGAGTCGTCAATAATTAACGATGGTATAAATAAGTGAACAATTTTGTTTAACTGGATTCCTTTTGCACCTCTTAAAGTGATGAACTGTCCGTAGTGAAAATAGAACCTCACTGTCTTTTCCCACGGCATCTATAGACGAGTTCTTTTGAAACGGGTGAAAATTAGAGCCCTGGTAATAAGTGTGAGAAGCAAAATCCTGCCACAGCACGCCGCACTTGGAATGTTTACAACTAGAATCGCTTGGTGACCAAGCCTGGAGATAAGACTGTAGGAGGAATCCCGCACCATCATCACCCGCCCTCGTCAAAAGTTACTTTCCATTACATCAAACATTTCGGCTCTTCACAAACGTGAATACTAGTACGTAACTGGGTCCTCATACATTCTTGGAGAAAAAACCTTTGGGGTGTAGTGAGGGGCAAAACGAAATAGTCACTCATGACGCAATTGTTTTACTTAAAACAGTTTGAAATTTCTGGGGACAGGATCATTCTTGCTGGATATCCCACGTTCTCCATGACCAATGCCAGCCTGAGAATCGGGGAATTGACAGATGTAACGTGACAACGTGTATATATAACTCTTGTCAGGATATTAACTCCAGCTGAAAACGAAGACCTGGATTGTTATGATGGCACACATTATGTTACTTTTACTACCCTGTGTTATGAGTGCACGGACGGTAAGTAATTTTAACAGACAGTTCGATTGGGGCGCATGAAATAGGCTTTCCGTGGCAACGACACGTTTAACACTTGAGTATTCACCAATTTAACTTTACTCCAGCGACTGATACCACCAGGATATGAAACCGTGAGCACGAGAGATGCCAACATGGATAATCATAAAGGTAAATTCGACTTTAAATACCAAGCTATTTTATCACTCTCCCTCCAAAAATGTATTTATAATGGTCCATATGCCCATCAATATGTGCGTGTGCAGCCCCCATATATACCTTCAAAACAAAACTGATTAAGGTGTATGTAAGCTTCCCCTGCACAGGGCCTCTTCATAGTAATATAACTTGATAGGTCCAGGCGGGAAACACTGATACAGTCAAAGGATTCATTGTGTCTGAGGCAAACTTCATATCTTTACAAGTACATTTGCTTCTAACTGTCCTTTTTAAAGTAGGCTACCCCTTGAGTCTAAATCAATGCCTATTTTTAGCACAGTAAAGTATAAGAAAAAATGTACATTTCATAAAAAATGTTGAACATTGAGTGCTCTTGAAAACATATGTAGGCCTAATCATTGCTTAATTCCTCCCCCCCAGTCCTTACTGTACAGGGGAAAGAATGTAAATTCCCATTTCGCCAGGGTGGAAGTATTCATCATCACTGCATTAACAGCAGTTCCTCCAAACCTTGGTGAGTTCTGTCTGATTCCTACCGGCTGTTCCTGAGCTACTCTTGCATCAAGTGTTTTGATTACACAAACACATCCCTTCACCACATGCACACACAGCACAATGTTTCCACGATTTACTATTACTCCCAAAGACAATTCTAGTGACACAAAGGTCTGTATCACCACACTTTGGTCACACACAGTATCTCACAGCACACTATGTTCTTCAATGGTACTCAAGTCATTGAAGGGTGGAAAGTAAGCTGTGGCACCAACGTTTATATTCAAAACCCTTTTTGTAGTGCTCTCATACAAATCCAATGACACACTTTACCCAAGTGCTGAAGGGGCAGACAGAATTTCCCTAAATTGCTTTACGTGTCAATGGTACTTATCAATTTATTCATAAACAGTTGTGCCTGATTTACCAAGATGTGTTACCATTAGTTTAGAAAAGATGTTTTGATAATACTTGTATAAATGGCTATTTAATTTCTTAGTTTGAGTGTTTTCTCAATTCAGATTGTACCACAAGTACCACTTTGGCTTTCAATTTGAGTAAAGATCCCAAATCCTTTTGAACAAAGTTGTTTGTGTGGTACTGTAGAACAGATCCACTTTAAACGTCGGCCATGACAGGAGGAGTGGGTGTCTGCTAGCATCAACAGCTCAGATGTAATTCAGTATAGCTCTTGGTCTCCTCACCCCTTCCCACTCAGTGATGAAGAAACAGCTAATTATAATGCTGGCTCATTCTTAGGGTGTGTGTGTGTGTGCGTGTGTGTATGTGTGTGTCAGTACCTGCTGCTTCTGGGATCTCTCAGTATCCCCTTGTTGATCTGTGTAGTCATGGAGTTTTGAAACCCAAGTGATTACTTTTCTAGGGTGTGGATGGATGAACATGGAGTTGACATGACGAATGACTCATACGACTTGATGACATGACCAAACTTACGACATGACCATGTTACAACGTTTGTTTTTCAAGAGGTTTCGACCACTCCCACGACACTAAATTCAAAAGACAAACATTTGAAATTTTGAGAATTTCCAACCCGCACGGACTTACATAGAAAGGCTAATTTAAGGTTCTTTTGAATTTCCTATCAGGGTGATTGAAAGCATTCAGTGATGTCATCATGTCAGTGATCTCACTCCTTGATTCAATGGACCTGCATGACAGGAATGTGTTTGTTTCCTTGTCCAAGGTGTTCTCTCACGCACAACTTTGACCGGGACCTGCTTTGGGGTTACTGTGCTACTCCGACAACACAACCTACAGGTACTTAACAGTTCAACTCAAAAACGTGACCGTATTCAGTCATCAAGGTAAATCAAACCGGGGTAGTTTCTTGCTATGGTTCTTTGCTATGGAATGTTCTAATTGCTCTGTTCTGTAACTTAAAGTGACTTCCACAACTGAAAAGAGCCATCCATAAGCAACAACCACTCATGTTCCTCCCATTAGTTCGATTTGTCCAAGGGATTCAATGATTCAATCAATAATAGCTAAAAAAATATGTACTTTGATTTCACTGAATGGTTTGTTGTTTGTGTGTTTGTTTTGTCTTAGTTTTTGTTCACTCGTCCAGAAGGTTTACAGACCCGTGCCACTTGAACCCCTGTGAAAATGGCGGTGTCTGCACCCTGGAGCCCCACAGGCTCTCGTTCGAGTGCTCTTGTCCAGAGAGCTTCACTGGCAGGCTTTGTGAACTGAGTAGGTCATTTTATATACAGTATATAAGCCTACAGCTATCCTCCAGACTACAGTATAGCTGGTTTTGCTGAACTCTGCTGGCTACAATATAGTTTAGTATACTCTGATATATAATCCTATACATGTGTAGACAGTGAAAAAGTTTACATTCTGAATTGCACTGCTTGTGCAAGTTCCCTTGAAAAAGAGAATGTTTTGTCCATTGTTGTGACGAAGTGTTGAGGTGGCTCCCTAAAAATGCCGCTTTCGCCTGCTCCCTACCCACTCTGCTCACGTTTCATCAAACCATCTTTTATCCCTGCCTTGCCGTCTTTGTCAGGGAAGTGCTATGAAAAAGTACACCTGAGATATTATGACATCGGAGAATCCTGGGGGAGAATTCACCTCCGGAATGTGGAGCAGTGCAAGTGTGTGGCTGGGCAGATCTCCTGTAAGAGCACTCATTACACAGGTGAGTTTTGTTGTGGATCCATTGTCACTTCGACCCCCTGCTGTTTCAAATGTTTTCAAACTTTTGCTAGCTTTTGTTGGAAAGTAAAGAGGAACACAATCCCCCACACCCTGTGAGACTAGGCTATTAAACCTCAGTGTGTTTTGCTGAAGATCCCAGCATAACTCCGACCTCAGATTACCAGGTCTGTGCTGAACCCTCTGAACTCACTCCCCTTCTCCTCCTGAAATCTTCGGGGCTGAAACCAAAGCACATTGCCGCATGTTAACAGGGATATCAAAGGAGAGGGTTTTCACAGGCTTTGATTCCCTCCCCATGGTTACAGCCTCGCTAGGAATAAAAGGAAAGATTATGTAACTCACAGTGACTCAAGAGTGCTGTTTGGGACACACCCTTAAAAGAACTCCAGGTGCTTTCATCTCAATGGGGGGGACATTCATGGGTCTTCAGCATATTCCCTTGATACAAAGGAGAAGACTCTTTGGTGCGCTGTCGACTGAATCCCTCTCCTGTCATGGGATTGAGGGCATGAAGCTATACAAACAATTTACTTTCAAAACACTGGTGAATTGCCAGATCCAGGCTTAGCTTTTAAGCTGCTGTTTCTGCAAAGTCACGTTCTCAGTGTCTCAGGAGGTGCAATCTATCTTCTCCGACTGAAGCTACAAAGTTACCGCCTATAAAATCAGGCACTGTCTCACTGTACGATTTGAACCCCAAATCGTTTGTACTGTTGGTTCATACCTAATGTAGCGTGTCTGATTGTTCCCCAGTCTGTCGGGAGAACCCCTGTATGAATGAAGGGTCATGCAGGAGGATCTCAACCACTGGGGAGGAGGTGTGTGCCTGCCGACCAGGCCATAGTGGAGCCTACTGCAACATTGGTCAGTGGGAGCGCTTCATCGTTAGCTGGTCTTGTCATTAGCCTTTGTATAAAGGAAATGCTAGCGAGATTAGCATCGTTTAACATGTTGCAGGTGTTGCCATCATCCAGGGATCATACACAGTGGTTAACCTACTTGGAGGGGTACCTCACAGCGTTTATCTGAAGCCAAATCCAACGGAACATGTTTATGTGTGGCGTGAATCGCTAAATCAGCAGTGCATAACGTACGCACGTTCTGTCGTTGTGTGTGTGTGTGTGTCAGTGCCTGAAGCAGTGTGCTATCATGACAAGGGCGCAGACTACCGGGGTGTGGTGGCCACCACGGTCGCTGGTGCCCGCTGTCTGCCCTGGAACTCTGAACTGCTGCATGACGAGCTCTGTGTTGACACCGTGGACAGCGCCCCTCTCAGGGGTCTCGGGGAACACTCCTTTTGCAGGTGTGTGGACACGTTGTATCATTTTGTTCGGCGTCATTTACAGTTCAACGCCATTGAACCTGGCAACCCCCAAAACAGCACTTTGATCTTGTCAGTCTAAGCGCTTTCGAGCTTGTCCGACAGAATGAACAAGGTCATGCTTACACTTCCAATCTCAAAACTGTTGTAGTCCAGCCTGTAATCAGGCGTTGATTCATCTTGATTGAAGTGTGCTGTGGCAGGGACCCATAGGTGGCGTGACACCCACGTAAACATGTCCACTGTGTTTTTGTGTAGAAACCCTGATGGGGACAAGATGCCATGGTGCTACACTCTTAATGCCGGTGCCATCTCCTGGGAAAACTGTGATGTCCCTTCCTGTGTGATACGTTGTGAGTAAATGGGAACAGGAAATAGTGCCCAGTAAGAACTTTTGCAAGGAACTACTTCAGGGCGCTATTTGGTGGTTATCTTGATCAATTCTTGTTCTTTGGCTTTGTAATACGTGGGGAAGAACAATATTATTGAACCAATCCTCAATTTTGATGATCCTCAATGGATCCACAACATAACTCAATCATCCTTCTGTGAGTAACTTTCTAAGTAGCTTTCATTTAGTGTCAGAATGATGATACCTTGATAGATCGAGATGACTAAATGAAGGAGATTGTACCCAATGAATTTTCAAATGATAGAGCTTGAATGCTGTCTGAGCTAATGAATGATGTTGTCCTATCAAGGACAGGTTTAGCTTTTGAAAACTCACCATGACCTGAATGCACCAGAACATCCTTTTAACTAAACATTATGTCTCCTGCTTTCCTGGAACTAGTACAACCCATGAAATGATTTGTTTTCTCAAAAGATCATTCAAATGATTTGTTTTCTCAAAAGATCATTCAAATTACAAATGTTATTACAATGTCTATGCTAGAGCTAAAGATGTGAGTCCATTTTTACAAACAAATAATTTGCAACTCTAGTTACTATACTTTGTCCATGGGCCAAATTAAACAGAGTAGAGGCATGAGTCATGCAACATCCACATGTCAGATCAAGTGTTGACAAATACTTAAGTGGTGAGTGGGACTGTTTGAACCGTTTGCTCTGATGACATGTTGCCATGGGTTTCCATACAATCCAAATTCTTCAAGCCAGCCTTCAGCTACTCAACATGGCAGCTAAAGTTGTGAAAAGTGGTTATTAAACATTCTATACCCTAAGGTTTAATCCTATAGAATAGCTTGTTGGTTATTTCCTTCCAGGGGAGTTTGACCTACTCGTGAAGTCGAAAATGATACGAAGAGGTGTAGTAGTTGTTGTCTCCTTCCGTTTTGTAGGAAAATACTGGATAGTTATTGTTGGGGGTTGAATATAGTTTTGCACCAGTAGACATCTTGGTTGTAGTCCTCCAGTAGAACTTAAATTGAATTGAGGATGAAGTCTCTATGGAAACCAATCATCCAAAGTATCTTTCAAATAAACCTTTCTCTCTCCTTTCCCCCATCATTTCAGCAGCATATTCATCTCAAAGAATAATTGGCTTCAACAAACTTCCTGGTCCTCGGAAAACCAACCCCCCCACGCCGGCTAAGAAACCTGTCTGTGGGACGAGGCATAAGAAGAGACTGGTGCCACCGAGGGGACGCATCCTCGGTGGCACCGCCTCCCTGCCTGGGACACACCCCTGGATGGCAGCCATGTACATCAGCAACGACATCTTCTGTGCTGGCACGCTGGTCTCCTCCTGTTGGGTGGTCTCTGCTGCTCACTGCTTCTTCAGAAGGTGCTGGAACGTCTGATCCATATACATCCACATTATAGAATTGATTTGATCTCGAGTCAACTGTGTGTTGATAGAGAAGCCATTCATCTAACCATCCATTTATGCTAATGAACAAAATGTGGTTAGTGTAGTAACATTAGCCATAGGAGTTAGTTTAATGAATATATGACTCTTAGTGTTGGTTTGGTTATAGTTACATCACCCTAAAAGGTAGTTTAATGAATATGGTTACATACAACTTAGGAGTAAGTTTGGACTATTAACTGAGCTGCAGAGTAAGGTGGCTTTTAACTTTCATCTTGTGTTGCAGAAAATAGGACAGACTGACAAGCCGTCTTGACTGACGTCCCTGACTTTGAACTTCCCATTACTATTCTATGAACACATACTTTTTTTAGACTCACATTCAGTTCTAGGAAAACCTTAATGTAAATGTTCTCAAGAGACAATTTAAGAGTTTCCCTGGAACATGGCTACAGGACACTTTTGCCTGAGGCCCCCCATGTTTGACATAGAGACCTTTAGAGAAGTTTACATTCATCATTACTGAAACTGGTGATATGTGCATACAAAACAGCCATTTCACACTATGTAATGCGTACTGCTTCATGGAAAAATTATATTTTTCAAGTTGTCCTTTTGGCATGTTTTTAACTTAACTTTGCTTGGCTGTGTCAGTCACCACTCATTAGACTGAAAATGTTCAATGATGAAGTACCAACAGTGTATGACGTCTTTTTCAGCCCTCTGGTTTCAAAGATCCGTGTGGTTCTTGGCCAGCAGAACTTCAACGTCACCAGTCCCAACACCAGAACCTTTGGTGTGGAGAAGTACATCTTTCCAAAGAAATTCTCAGTATTCAATCCAATGCTCTATGATATTGGTAATGATGTTATAGACTTCTGTTTTCCTCTGCAGTGTTCAATGTTTTAATGTATGCCAACACACACAGTGACACAAACTCATACATTCCCCTCGCCCCCTCAGTCACAAACAGACACAAAAAAACACTCCAGCCTGCCTGTCTCTGGCTGCGTTCACACAGCTGTGCACTTTGGAACAGCTGTGTTTTTCGTCCTCTCGCAACCACACACACAGTCATGCACACAAGCACAAGTACCACATAATAGCGCTCTCATTTGGTTGGGATACTTACTGAGCATCTGTCCACGCCAGTGGGAAACACTTTGTTCCATTGTTTTCTCTACACAAGTCAAATATTTCTCAGTCGCAGAGTCATTGAACATTTAATTTTTAATAACGATCATCAGTAACACTAATGAAACATGCTAATGTTTCAGCTGATGAAAAATGGTTATCAACTTGTCAATCACTCTGCTGTGAAATACGTTCATAGACATGTGCTTTCACCATCACCTTTTCAAATACAGAATAGATATTCTTAAGTTAATTATATGAAAGAGTTATCAGAGTAAGAAATGCATAACGTAACTGTAATATTACTTTTCTTTCTAAAAGTTCTGGTCAAACTGAAGAAAGAAAATGGACGTTGTGTGAGGCGAACCCAGTTCATACGACCAATCTGTCTCCCAGACAAAGACATGAAATTCCCTGACTGTTACCTATGTCAGATAACAGGCTGGGGTCACATGAATGAGAGTAAGTTAATAAGAAAGTAACCCTCTTTGGTTGTGTCTACATTTGCATGCACAATTTCTGTTGAAAGTAGATAAACAGAGAAATATGCTTTCCTTGTATTTTTTCTTTCAAGTTATTTTAAGTACTGTTCTGGACCTGCATAGACAATTTTAATCAAGGCCTCAAAATATATCCAACCTTCAAGTTGCTCCACATTTTTTCTAATACGAGTGTTTATTTGTCGATATTGAACTATGTGTCCGTTATTTCACAGAGGCAAACAAGTATTCCAATTTGCAAGAGGCTGGAGTGAGGATCATCCCGCATGAGAACTGCACCCAGCCAGAGATCTACGGCAACCATGTGACCTCTAACATGATTTGTGCTGGGGCAAACTGTAAAGACGCATGCCAGGTTGGGATGCATGAAAAATGAATCTTCAGTAGATGATGCACAAGTGGATATGCTGTAGTACACTAAAGAGTAGCCTCCGCTGCATACAAATCTGAAGTGTGTAGGATGTAGTTAGGGCATGTACAAATATAGGCACTGCTGTGCTAAAAATTCAGGATGTGGTTAAGGTTTATGTTCCAACGTGTTTATGTTTTGTAATGACACTGCGTGTAGCTGTGTAATTTTGGTTTGTAATGTTAGGTTCCAAGTGGATAATTAATTGCAAGTTTATGTTTGTGTTTCCCCCAGGGGGACTCTGGAGGCCCCCTGGCCTGTGTGAAGGATGACGTCAGCTTCCTTTATGGGATCATCAGCTGGGGAGACGGCTGCGGCAGGACTGACAAACCTGGCGTCTACACCAAAGTCGTGAATTACATACCCTGGATCAATCAAATAATCAGTCGCAAGGCCAAGTCATAATGAATGAACACTTGATACTTTTATTGTATAGATTTTTTATTTTTTTTTACTCACTACTGTTGAAGTTTGTTTTTAAACAACTGTGAAATGAATTTAATTGTGTGACTAAAATAAACCATTACTTGATATAACTTAATGTCCCTACTGCGCATCGTAATATATTCGTATGATTGACTTGCTACAGTTTCCAAAATAATTCTTCTGAAAATGTTGATAGTAGAATTATCATCCGAATGCAGGCCCATTTCATGTTCACGTAACAAACTGAAAAGATTACAATGAACGTTTCTGTAAATATTGTTTTGGGTTTAGACCCTGTTGACACTAATTGAAGATGCAACATCGGTACACGTCTGCGTGTGTTTTGAAGGAAGGGGGGGGGGGGGGGGGGGGGGGGGGAGACGTGTTGGAGGGAGAGTGTATGCCCCTCTCCAGTAAAGCTATTTTGAAATTGACCCCTCTCATTCGGGCACGGGACAGCAACACTGCAGCTGTCTGGAACCATGACTGAAGATGACGGATTCTGTTGTCGTGGAGGGATATGTCAAATTCAGAGATGGAAAAAAGGTGTTTATTTGACGAAATAGTTCATTAAATGTGTACGCGACTTCATTATTTTGTGCTGGCTATACTTTGTTTCCTTCTCTTTGCAGTGGAAGACTAGGTGGGTCGTACTTCGAAAGCCATCGCCTGTGGCAGGTAGGTTTTTCTTTACAGTTCTATATTTGAAAGCGGGTAATCCCATACACGTTGTTGAAATAGCGGCGCACTCTTTACAATGTTTATCTTTGTTAGATTAACATGGTAACTCAATGCCATTCCGTCTCGGTGTTACTTTGTTTTTGATAAAAACATATCAGGTAGTCATGGATGTGACACAACAGCACAATCCAGGCAAGCAATGTAACTCAAATTACACTTGAACTTGCATAACTGTATGTCGTGTTTTTTCCAAATCCATTGGCCTCACTGAAGGCTTCAAATTTCATTGTGCCCATTCAGAACTTTGGCTGGCTCCTGAAATTTCATGTGGTTTTGACTGATATATTTTAAGAGGCTTGCATGCAAGTGTCATCTGTAAATCTTAAATAGTTTACATATCAATTAAGTACAGTTGTCTGGACAGTGGCAGTTAGTTGGGCATTTCATGTTGGTTTACATTCAGACACGCATGATTTCATGGTGCTTTGCTGAATGAGGCTTCAACCCAGGGTGAGAATTACAGGGGGTTTGGGGGGGTCTGACCCCCCTAATTAAGACTTAGACCCACCCAAAAGAGGTAAAAACAACAGGTCGGGGGGGTCGATACACAATCTGGAGAAGAAGTTCACCCCCCCAATTGTCATTGTATAATTCGCACTCTGATTCAACCCCAGTCGAAAGAGATGACATGGCCACATTGTGTCACTGTTCATCTCAGTCTCAGTTGCTACTTGTCTCTTGCTCATGCTACGTGTTTAACGGATTAGGCCGAGGTGGAATGCAACCGTTCTACAGACCTTTGAAGTTTCATGTTATCACAGCTGACCGTGGTCATGCGTGAGCTGAGCTTGTGTGCTTGACAAAATAGATGGCCTTGTTTTGTCAGTTGACACTGGTTGTAGTTTTACAGTACCAAGAGCAGAGGAGACCCTGGTTGGCAACCGTCTGTCTCCATAAGCAAGTGCAGTTTCGACATATCTTCCCGTATACCCTTAGGCCAAATCCCAAGACTTTGAAATTCTGTAAACAAGTGGGACATACTGTACTGGTTTTACCTTCAGAATGGCAATTGGGTTTATTATTCTGATGCATCTAGGATGTTACTGCATGGCCTTGGCTTAGTATGCATCTTTAATAGCTTGTTTATAATCTCTTCCTTCACCACAGCCTTCTTCTGGAACACTCTTAGACAACGTAGAGAGTTTCTCTATCTAGCCTCACTGCTATAGATAGCATTGGTGGATTTAATGGCCTTGTCTGAATATGTGGTAACAGATGTTCATTAAGACCTTCTCCTTTTGAACTCCCATCTTCATGTGAGAGTAAAGATTTGAAGAAATAACCAGTTTCAGCATCAAAACTTGTTCATCCTTTATGCTCTCTACTGTGTTTATGACTTGGGTGCCAAATATTGTCAGCATCCCAGTCATAAGAGTTAACAAGAGTAGCACAATCCAAGCTCATTCTGCACACTAGGCAGCGTTTCAAATACAAAAGTACTACGTTACCCACAATCCCCCTTCCTACCTCTCTTTCTACCTCCGCCAGACTGTCTAGTCCTGCTGGTGTTTAAAGACAAATCAGAAAAGACTCAGGGCCACAAGGAGAGGGCCAGCATCACCTTGGAAGACATCTGTGGCCTGGAGACTGGACTGTGGTATGAAGGGGCAGGCTACACCCTGGCAATACTCTGCCTGAGCCAGGCTGCCGTGCTGGGTTTTGACAGCAAGGACGCCCTGCTGGCCTGGGACATCCGTGTCCGCTACAGCCTCGGAGAAGGTAGGGTCGGGGAGGCGGGCCTCCGGTGTCCTGGCTGCGACATGATGAACGTGATTACATTTGTATGAAGTGTTTGTAAAAAATTTACAATGTTATGCGCTGGCCTGTGTGAGGGTAAATGTAACAGGATTAGCTGATTTTACACATCAATTATTTAGAGGCTAAATTACTTATAAGACACAGAAACCAAAGCAATACCGTTCTAGACTTCAGAATACAGTTTCATTGTGTTTAGGCCTCAGATACCTGTATGAACCGTTTAAAATTAATAGTTTTATATTGTGATTCAGACCGAACATGAGAAATCTGGCTCTAGAAAGGTTGTAACATTTATCAGACATAATTACTGTGTGGACATCTCTCACCGTGAAAATGTCTGACATCTATCTGTTTTGAGATTTGCACATGGAAATGGTGGAGGTGTTTGGAAGGAATGAAAGGCTTTGTTTGGCCTAAAGTTGGGATTCAGAAAGTTGGATTTACAAGAGGGGAGGGAGAGGTGAAGGAGAATATTTTAGGGTCACAGGGGAAGTTTAGACTTGTGCTGGGTGGGCGTAGGGTAGGGTAATTGAATCCAACAACTGGAGTAATCCTGCTACATGAGGTTTGAACTCCATGTAGTGCTTGCTTGCACATAGTTTCACTTCTTCATTGCTCAAGGCCAAACAATTCTCTGGAAAGCTATACTGTGTAGTATACAGTGTTAAACATTAATGTAGGTATTAAATAATAATACGTTGGCTTTTTCAAGAGCTGTGAATCAAAACAATATGCTTTCATCATACATGCTTACCATCTTACAGTTCAGTAGAGAATAGAAAGGGAATCTCTCTAAACCATAATAGCTGAACTAGCATGCTGTTAAAGTAGCTCGCGGGGAATATCGAATAATCAGATCCTTATGCATACTGCTTTGATGATGACGTTTGGAGTTCAAATTCAACAGTCCAGATGCTTTCTGATGTCTTTATGACTCAGCAGTCCAATATCATTTTAATATGGAACAAATTAGTTCCAAATAGGTCACTAATCCAACGGGGTAATTGACCTGAAAGCATGGAGCGGTTGAATTGTCTAGCCAACACTTTGCAGCTGCCTTCCTTGTGTTTGAGTGGGTGCTTGTGTGTGTGTTTGGATATTGTTTGTGGATATTCGTGTGTCACATGTTTATGTGTATATAGTTTGTCGACGTGTGTGTATATTGGGATGTGTGTGTTGTGTGTGTTGTATGTGTGCCCTATTGTGGTATCCCAGAGTGTGGCCCGGCATGTAGAAATGTCACCTGGTAGCCTGTGTCTGAAGGCTGTCGTGTGCCAACCCTTTTGTTGTGATTTGTGACACCCTGTGAATCTCTCTCCAACTGAGTGATGACAAGCCAGGCCTGGTCGACATTTTCTCATCATTGACGCCATCAATCTCTCACCTGACAGAGTTTGTTCTCTGGGACCAGTCGTGTAAATTTTGGCATTACTGTTTTATTTTGGAGCGACTTCCGTGAACACATTTTTCCACACACACACACGCACACACACACGCTTACACACACACACACGCATACACACACACACGCTCGCACACGCACACAATGTACAAACAGAACAGCGTATCTTCCCTGGTCAGGCCTCCTCTGCTCTAGTGTAGCTCATTAGCAGCGGTATTGACTCAATTACGCTGGTGTTTATGACAGGCTGTGATTGATTGCATTGGGACTCAGATCTGAGCCTGTTCTGAGCTCAGCTCACTGATCTCACTGCATGCTCTCAGCTGTTGTTCCCCCTTTTATTGCAGGAGTAAATCAAAGCCATGCCGGAGCAATAATGTTTGTGATGAAACTGTGTTTTCTACCTCTTTATGCTTGTAGTCTAACCCCCTAACAGAGCTGTTTTAGCTATTGATTTGAAATAACAAGACATTTTGTTTTTGTTGTGGAATTTCTTTAAACTGGCTTCTCATTTGTGTTTCCCAGTACACAAGTTTGGTGTTGGAGTTTTAACTGGCACCAAGTTGGAGAGTGGGCCTGCAACTCTGCACTTGTGCAACAACCTTCTGGTCTTGGCCAGAGACATCCCCCCCACCATCATCGGCCAGTGGAACCTTCCAGACCTACGCAGATATGGGCCTGTATCAAACGGCTTCGTCTTTGAGGGGGGAACACGATGCGGTTACTGTAAGTTGTTTGGATGTTAAATGTTCTGTGCTTCTAGAACTCAGGGCGTGAACAATTGCACTGTCGTGTTGTCTCGTAACTGATGGCACTGCCATTGGTTTAGTTTGACATTCACTTTAGCAGGTGGCTCCTTTCAAGTTGAGGCCAATATTCTATGAGATAAGTCTCAGACCACTTTCACATCTTGTTGAGCATAATGGAATCAGAGAAAGGTTTGTTTTTAGACAGGTCAGAGGAATACTAATTGATGGTCTTACCCAAGCCATGGTACAATACAGCAACACACCCCCCTCCTTTGCCAACATTGGCAATTGTTTTCAATGTGCACAGTAGTCTAAACAAAAACATAAGCTTGTGCACATTTCAATGAGTGCTTTCCGGTTTATGGTATTATTCCAGGCTTGTACCTTACTGAAAGGGTATGTGCTGGATATACTGTATATAAATCAAACAATGTAAATATAATGTAGATAAGACATTAGATTAATAATGATTACACTTATGGAGGATTAAATGTGAGACATCGTCTGCTACACCCTGTGAAATTATAATGCTTGAGTGTGTTTGTGAGGATGACACTGCAGGTGGATTCATGGACAGATCAATTGACGAGAACTTTCCCGCCCCACCTTGCTTACTGAAGTTGTAGTATCTTCACCTATAACCAGTCAGTTGTTTTACGTACAGAGTTTATTAAATCGGCTCACGTGATTCATCAAATTCCCAGACATTTAATTGTTTTTCTTTGAAAGCGTGAGGTGGTGTCTGTGATTCAGTGCATTTTGCCTAAATCAAATGCGTCAATAGAGTTCAGCATGACATCACAGATGTACGGAGAACATTTTTGCCTAAACTATGACTAAAGGATATGCTCAGTCACTGAATGATCCGTCATTTAATCTGATTAAGTTTTCCAGTTGTCACATAATTCAATTGCTCAATGTACTATTGATGTGCTATTGTTCAGGAGCAAAGTACACAAATAATAGGCTTTGTGTGTCATAAAATTTTGCATTTTAAAGGTGAAATCAACTCCTTAGAAGGCAGTTTGTATCAAGTAGAGGCTTTTAGCTTTCCAGCAAAGGCGAACACTACACACATACACTATCAATCAGCCTGGAGTAGTGGCAGGGTTACTGTCCCGAACATGTGTGCATGGTTGTGAGGGAATATGCAACAGAGTACGTATTGGAATAGATGCAGAACTGTTAGAGGGGAAAAGGCTTGTGTCAACACCTGGACCTGACAGAGCGGGCTCGCGGAGAACGCCGCATAGCTGGAGACATCAGAGCACTCCTAATACATAGAGGCCCAGCGGAAATACGAGACTTCACTCTGCGATCCCTGATTTATTTAGCACGATTCAAGCTTGGGCTGGAAGTGCAGCTCGATATGATGAAGGTCGGGCAAGGTATAACTTCCAGACATACATAGGAAACGGCATTCTTTTTGAAGTAGGGAAATGTATGCGTGAATGTGGTATCGGTGAATGGGGGTGGGCAAGAATGTTTATGTGTCTTGAAGGGCGTGCATTCCTGAGATACGTACTTGCAGTACAGTTTATCCACAGCAGATGGAAAAGTGGAGTGACAGTGTTACTGAACCCTTAGGCTCTGGCTAATATATTTCGGTGTCTGCCGTCGTGGCCTCCCTAATTTGTTCCCAGAGATTCCCTTTTCGTAGGAAAGCTCCAAGAAGCACCCAAGGACTCTAAAACGAACTCATGCCATGCCATCTAGCATGCTCGATGGATGGTAGACCTGGGAAGTGTCTGGATGAGAGACCTGCTACTTTTTGCATCCAAATTCAAATAAGACCTCTACTTTGCTTATTTGGTTTGCTGAAAGTAAAGTTCCTGAAAGTGTGTTCTAACAACTGAAACTTCCATCTGGGATCATTTACCGATGCCTGCATTGGGATTGTGTACAAAAGATCCTGTCCCTAAAAGCAATCCTTGGTTGTGTCCCATAGAGAAACATGGCTTTCAGAGCAGAGACGGATGATGTTGTGTGCCCCACATGACTGAAAGGGCACTCAGTGCTTTCATCCCTGGGGACGGCGGCAGAGGATGGCTGCTTGGACGACGGTCAAGCTCTGCTAATCCAGGGTAAAAATAAGAGACCCAGTTCTGACTCCTCTTGCTTCATCGAGGAGCTCAGAGCTCATTTACACTCAGCTCTACAAGAAGGGCAGCTCCTCTGTGTGCTTCGGAGGTTCTGTGTGGTTGGTAGCACTGTTCGGTATGTCAAGATGGTGGTAGGACCTACAGTATATGCTTACCGTAGATGCGCACTGTGTTTTAGTTTTCTAGTACATCCTAAGTTTTAGGGTCTCACCTGTTGTTTTTGTCATTTGACTCAAAATCCTCTGTGTCCTTTTCAGCTGCTGGGTAAAATATCAAGTCACTCCCGATTTAAATCTAGTGTAGAACAATCGAGTATGCGCCCTTGTGAGTCCAACATCTTGTGCTTGGGATCAATTCGATTGAGGTCACTGGAATAAATCTGGTGTCAATTTCCCTTGGAGGTTCTGAGGCCAATGATGGATGCTGGCCTGCTACTCCTGCAGACAGGACATGGTGGTCTTCAGTGTGGTTGAGTGCAAACCTCTGAGTGGTCTTAGCTGGTGACCCCTGTCTCTGCTTAGGTTAACTAGAGTGTGCGGAATGTGGCGGAGGGGCAGCTGTGTCGTGTGTGGTCCCAGGAGCAGGTTGACAGAAGGTGCCCTCTTGGTGACACCCCCTGATGTGTTGTGCATGGTGGTACACAGCCTAGGCTGTTAGCAAGGGTCAGGAGGACACCAAAGGGCATGTTTGTTTACCTTTACACCCTTTCAATTGGACTGAAGACCCTTTACGAAGCGAAAGATGTATACATTTCGTGTGTTTGGGTTTTTCTAAAACTAAGGGGAGTCACATTTGCCCCGACATGTGAACAGTTTAGTTGCCTGTTTCTTGTCTTGTCTGTATGTATGTATCTTACTTGAAATGGAATGAGTCAGACTTCAGACTGAAAACAGCCACTGTTGACATAACACGAGCAACACCTCATTCAAGAGCCAAACCAATCAGCCGGCAGACATTTACACTAAGTCTGCCCTAGCAGAGCCAGATGGAGTGAAGACTTACCACGGTCGAAACGCAGAGATGTGACAGGAAGCTGATGGAGGATGATGTATGTTTCCTACAGGGGCCGGGGTCTTCTTCCTATCCACCACGGAGGGCGAGCATATCAGTTTTCTGTTCGACTGCATCGTCAGAGGCATCTCCCCCACCAGGGGCCCATTTGGTCTGCGGCCAGTCCTTCCAGGTCAGTACCAGACGTGTTGAGTGTCATCCAGCTATTGGCATATGGATCGCCTCTGCTAAATCCATAAAGACAGGGATGGCACATTTATTGCAGTAGGCAGGGGGGGGAGAAAGGGGACAGTTACCTGCTTAATTTAGGTTAATTACTCGTTGCCCTTTTGCCTTACATACCCGACAAGGTTTTAATTGGACTCTTGCCATCTTGATTGTATCAAGCGTCCCTAAAAGCATACTTTATAGCCACCATGCTCTTCCTCTGGATTAAAGCCATCTTCTGGGTGTCCGTCTACTGCTGTTACTCAGCAGAATTACAGCTTTTTTTTGTGGTGGTATCTAAAACTGGATTACCATAAATAGGCCTGTCGCGATAGTCAATATATCGACTTATCACACGGTATATGGAAATGAGTGCAATAATTTTTGGTGCCGTGATATATTGCAACTGATCATTTTTATTATAAAAAATAATGAGTCTATACATTTTTACATAAGAACAAATGTCACAAAAACTTTAGTCGATCCCGCTGCCTCAGTCATCTTGTTTGCTTTCTGTGTCGAAAGAGTAGGCGGAACTAGCGTCTCCACACACACAGAGTGGACACCGACAGGTGAAGAGAAGGCGTGAACTCACGGTGTTATAAAGTGTTCTGTTTCGTGACACCTACAGCTAGTTAGGAAGAACAAGTAAAAATGGACTTGGTTTCAAAGCCGCAATCTTAAGCTCCGGTGTGGGATCATTTTGTCTTTAAGTCGAATGAGATGAGAGCCAATTAACGTGAACGAGCCGGTATGTCGACTTTGTTTTAAAAAAGTGGAAACGAAAAGAGGCAACTAACCAAACATCTCACCTAGCAATACATACTATCCCACCCAGTTTTTCAACCTGTGAACAACAACTGCAGCTGGAGCTGGAAAGGGGTCTTCCATACAGTTCTTATGGTCCATAAAACAGACAGTGAAACAGTGAAATGAGAGAGCAGGATCTAATAACCATTGGGCCAACTGTACACCAGACAAGGGATGCAACAAGGTCACCTTATACGTATTTAATAGGACAAGCACTGTTTAACTTTAATGACACAAGCCAACTTAATTCAGCTGCTCGAACGCACACCTTGCGAGCGCAAGGCAGGGGTTAGGCTGGACAGCTGTGGTTTGTGGGTATTCCTGTTTTCACACATCTCGTCACCCAATCAGAAGTTGAGCTCATCCCCTATTATTGTCATGCGTAGTAGAATAAATAGCAGGGACTATGTCAGAGCGAGAGCCTTGGGGGGTCAAAGTCACAGTTCGCACAAGCAGAGGCCAATACCCCCCCCCCCCCCCCCCCCCCCCCCCCCAATCACTCTGGGCATGTGTGTAACCTCATCCCCCAGGATTCCACTGCATACTGCCCCGCCCCGCACCCGTAACCCACACTTGACTGTCCCCCTTAATGCTCCTCTTTCTCCTTCATGGCGTGCGTCTCTTTCATCTTTCCTTCTATCTGTCTGTAGGTCTTTCTGTCGCTGTACGTTGGCTCCACCCTCCTCCCTTTTCTCTCTTTTCCTACGTTGCTCCTCCTTTTCCACCTTCCTTTTCCCTTCTGGTTTCATGAACTAGTGGTTCACGTGAACTGTCCCTTTTTAACTCCGGCATGCTTTGTCTCTCGTGTGTTTTCCACTGTGCCTGCCCCCCCCCCCTGCCCTTTCCCCCCTCAACAACAGTGTCTAGTCTCTGCTTTACTGTGAACAACTGTATATTTGCAAGGATGGGAATATTTTCGTAGACAAGAGACTAAATGAGATGTCAAATGGTTTGCTGCAATTGAATGTTCTGCATTTTGGAAACATGGCATGGTGATGACAATAATGCAGCCCTTGCCAATCTCCGTTTGAAACACATGAGATCACCTTTCAAATGGGTTTTCATGGCAGAACAATGCCAATATTTAACCTTGGACAGTAAAGATAGACCAGATAGTCGACGTAACCACACAGTCATAGCTGACCTTGGGTCCAAGGTACGTTCAGGACCCTCGCACGGCACCGACGATCTTGAGCCGCACCAACTCCATATCCACGTCCCGTTGGGAACATGTGGCAGCACTATAAATAAACTCTGTGGCGTTGCACAAACACAGCGAGGTGTTCCCCTGCGTGACCCTCATCTCGCAACTCGAAAGGCCAGACAGGTTCAGCCTGACAGACAGGGGGAGATCCAGCTCACATCATGAATGTGCAAGCCTTTTTCACTTTGTCGTCGTACCTAAGTAGTTCCACTTCTGCAATGTTTCCACAAGCACATAACCACATACCATAGTCGGCACCAGTCACAAGGCCAAGTGTAATACAATAGTCACAGAGGTATTTATTGGAGCTGTTTTGATGTTTCCTCAGCTGTCCCATTTAAGCACTTAGGCACTGTGCTGTGTCGTACGTTTGTCTCGGTGATGCTAGCAGAACACCCAAGGCCAATCTTTGATGTGATTTATAGACCTGAACTAATATATATGAACAGAAAACCAATCAAGGAGAATGGCTCTGCCATTCCAATTCAATTGTGATCCGTGACACCGTATGGTTTCAGACATACCTTATGACCTTTCAATACATTCCGTGCAGAAAATGCCAGTCTCGAGTAGTTAAAGGGAAACAGCTTAAGCATTGCTCATACTTTCTAACTCTGAGACTCGCTGTGTTTGCTCTGACAGACCCCAATGCGAGCCAGAACTACTCAGAGGAGAGAGTGAACCACGAGGCGCAGGAGCTGGAGAAACGCCTCAGCATGCTGTCGCACCAGAGCAGCACAGGTGGGCTATCTCTCTACCCTGTCCTTGGAAACAATTCCTCTCCGCTCTCAAACGAGTACATGTGGAGCTCGCCTCTAATGGTGCTTAACCACCTCAGGCATGATCAATGTGATGCATGCTAATGATGTCATGTCGAAGAAAGCGTTTGAGATGACAATTTTTGGAATATACATGATTTATACGTTGACATCTTTGATTAATGTGTTGTTAATATTTTTTGACAGCCTCGTCTACTTATGGCCCATCTGTGGCTGGAGACGATCGTAGTATATCAGGCTCCTCTGACACTTCAGATACCAGCCAATCAGACTGCAGCATCGGGAGCCGTCTGGCTATTTGGACCGAACCAGCGATTGGCCCCTCCTCTTCGGAGAGCGCTGGCCAGTCGGGGGCTAAAGTGGCCACGCAGAGCGAGGAAAAGCTGTCAGTCAGCCAGGTGGGCGAAGCCCGTCCAATGGCCAAACCTTCTCGGTCTCGGCAGCTACAGGAAATTGGTCGGCAGAGCTCTTCTGACAGCGGCATAGCCACAGGAAGCCACTCCTCTTACTCCGGGAGTTTCTCCTCCTACACTGGAAGCTTGGACAATGGTCCAGGGGAGGATTTTGAGTCTCTACTCAGCCTTCCCCCTCATATAGCCCTAGACCTGAGCCCTTGCAGCTGCCCTCCAGCCCCAGGACATGAGTACCAGGTGCCCACATCACTGAGGTACCTCTATGACACCCCCAAGAGCCTACTCCAGGAGGGAGCCGGGGGAGCCCGGGCGCCTGAACCCCCCGTGTCACTCAAGGACGAGGCGACAGAGGGTGAGGAGGCTCCTGGAAGTCAGTCCAGCTCTGCTCCTGGACACTCCGCAGCCAAGTTCTCACAAGGCCAGTTGGAAGAGAACAAGAGCAAGGTGGCGCCATCTGGTGACAGTCAGCACCCTGAGTCGTGCCAGATCTGCAGTTCTCACACGGCGGGCTCCAAAACCATCCTCATCATCTGCTCCACTTGTGGAGGATTCAAGGTACAATGGTTTGTCTGTAACTGTCATTTAAGGCAGGACTCAAAATGTATATTGTTTTCCTTTCATACTAAACCAATGATCTGAAGTGGTCCGTGTCTGATTAGGTTTTGGTTTCGCGCCACTTGACACTACAGTCAAACTTCTTCCTGGATTCTGATGTTTCATAACATTTGATTAAAAAAAAATCCCAAACCTTATGAATAGTAATTGGTTTACAAAGTGTCTTACCTTCTTTAGTTTCCTTAGAAACCAGTCAACAAGTTACATCTTTTCTGCAACATTCTCTGTTATGTAAGACATCTTTGTTGCAGCTTGTATAAATAAGGCCTGCTCATCTCTGTATCATCTTTTGGCTAGTTATTTGTTAATACAGTGCGAAGTGTCACAGCAGTCAATGGCAGAACCTCTATTAATACTCTAGTACCGCCCATTAAATTGGCATGGTGTGAAGGCAATTCAGGTTGCAACTGTCATTTCATTCAGCCAGGTCAGAAGTTGCGTCTTGCACAGTGAGTAGTGCCTCAGGCTGTTACTGCACCTCCAAAGAAGGCGTGCTCACGGAATGTTTTAAGGTTTACCTGTTACCACGGCAACGTTCTTTCGTACTGGATTTGGGGTTTGGACTTTTTCGTTTTGATTTGTTTTGATCCTGTGGCAGGTTACTGCAAAGCCATCAGATTAATCTGGACTTTCTCTTGTTTTCAGCATGTTGTCAGCTACTGTCTAGACTTTCGCTCAAATGCTAATGGCCTATGGTTACCATTTTGATAGAAAAGTGAATCTGATTAACTCTCCAAAAACAAAAATCCAACAACAGGGACTACCTACCGTTTTATTCAAAAATTAATTATCTACTAATACTTATTCCCTTATATTTCGTTTATTATCCATAGCTCCATCCACAGGTGGTACACTTAGTCGTGAAAACTATTTGAGAAATTCTAATCGACAGTGATGATCAAGACCACTTTTTTCCTTTAATTTTTGCTTTTCACTCGGCCATCTCCAAGCTGCAAGTTCAGTTGAGGTTTACAACAGCACAGGCTTTACCATGATTGCCCAGCAGCACCAGTCTTCTGAGACAAGGAGTAGAGTGGAAGGACAACTATCAGCAGCCTTTAGCTTTCAGCCAGACTGAATTCACAATGGGGCGTCCAAAGCTTTTATCAACTCTTTTATGTGTCCAAGTTGCTGCACCTCACAAGGTGTTTTCATCATCACAATTCCTTGCCTTTTAACGATGAAAGACTCTTTAAGAATTCTGTGAAATAAACTAGAAATTTGACATTGTGTTTCATGTATTGCGACCAAAAAAGTATCTTATGCTCTCCTCACAGGGAACCCCACTCTCCCACCTGGGGGGCTCTGCTGTTCCCTCCATACCAGGTAAGTTGGATCTTTCCGGAATGCATATGTACACCATTACCATACACTTCTGTTGCTGCAGTAATGCATGGCTTTGTTTGTATATGTGTTTAAAGAACTACATATGAACCACCTCCCATTGGTAGACTTTAAATCAATGTGCAGATTTAATCACGTATATATATATTATTCAAGAAGAGATGCTTCGTGATGTTTGGGCCAAACCTGAAAACCCTAGTTTGACAATTCACCCCAGGATCTTCTGAACCAAATTCAGCAGAAGAAAGTATGAACAAGTGCCCGTGCAGACGTAACAGCTCAGCCGAATCCAAGACTTTAGTTTCAACAGAAGCCATGGCATCTAACGCTTCACCTGCCCAACTGACCAATCATAGCACAGTGAAGCTGATTTCGAAGAAGATAAATGAGGAGCAGGCCCCAAATAAGAAAGGCAAAGAGAGGTTAGCAAACCTCCTAGCTGATCTCTTAGGCTATCCAAGTATAGCTGGAGAGGCAGGCACACAGACAGGCAGACTGAACTTCTACGAGTCAATGGCTGCTGCATCTGGCCACGTACTCAGATCCCAACCACCTCTTCCTCATGGATCTCCATCACATGATTTAAGCTGCGGCACAGACAAAGACAGTATCATATATGAAAATTGTTTCAAGTGTAAAAGGGAGAATTGCCACCCACCTCAAAGGGTGCCACCACCAATGCCTTATTGCAGCACAAATAGTGCTACTTTGGTGGTTGGTCAGAAGAACCACTTTGGACAGGCCTTACCCTTTAAGCCCTGCTTAGAGATGGGTGTCAGTGAGCAGGAGGGGATGTCTAAACAAGAGGACTCGGCTCAAGTGAAACAAGTGGACCATGTGGTCCAAAACAGAGTCCTCCAGAGTGAGGAGTTGAATTGTCAGTCAGTGACAGATGAAGGTAAGAGGGGCGACTCAGCACCTTAACTTCTTTTTCTTCTTCTTCTTCTTCGACTGAATGCTAACAAACAAATCCAGCCGACTACTTGGTTGGCCTCTCCAAGGTCTGCATCCTTTAGAGTGTGTGCTTCTGTATTCCATGTCTGTTTTTCTCTTTGATTAATAAAAAATCCCTTCCTTTGTTTTCTTTGTATTTCTTCTTGGACTATTTTTCCTTTCCTTACCCCTCCGATCTCCTTGTTCTGCTCTGGTATTGATTTCAGATCTAGCTGCTTTGAAGGTTCAGAGAGGTCCAAGGAATCTTAATGAGTAACCAGGACATTAAACAGAATGTTGTCCCAAACTAAATAGATGAAGTCTATATTCTTATATTTTTAAATAGACAAGCCAGTCTGTTTTTCAGCTAGACCCAGTTTGCTGCAATTCCGGCAACAGTTGCTCCAACATTGTGGTTATGTGTGTGGGGGTTATATTTGTCCTGGAAATGATGAGGCACGTTGTGGATTGCAAGAGCCATTTTCTATTGCTATTGTACAATATTAACCACAAAGCCTTCATTCAGCATTGACTATAAAACTGTATATCTTGTCCAAAGACAATACATTTTGTGGTCAAGTCAGTTGATGTTACTCTATCCCTGTAATCTTCCAGATCGGTCCGATCAGACAGGTTATGTGCTTCTTCACCAACTAACCTCTTTGGAGGCCTTTGTTCACGGTGGGAAACCTAGTACCGGTAATAATTAACTAGGCTTTCATTCAAGACGTTAATTCAAGTTTAAAAGTGATCCTTTTCTTCCTTCAGACAAAAAAACTAGAAGTAAAGAAGAAAGGCGCAAAGTTGATCCTGCATATGAAATCATGGAGAGCCGTGCTCTGGAGAAGAATACAGAGGTGGGGCAAGAAAAAGTGTGATTCCATAACATTACATTCTGTAGTTGTAATAGTAATCATAACATCTGGTAAAGTAAGCTGTACATCAGTAAATAATGAATAACAAATTGCTCCAAAATGTTTGTGTATGGCATTGTAATCCATGGGTGAAAAAGACATTAACAAATGTCATCTACGTTTATGTGTAATGTCACTGAATGTTCATGTGTGGTGGGTGACCTGGAGTGACTTAAAGATGCACAGTAATCCCAGCAGAGCAAGGGTACTCTTTTCATACAGTTATATGTGGGTGTTTGATGAGTCACTGTACTCTAAAGCCAGCTGTGACTGCTCAGAGCCAGAGCAGACTGTAAGAGCCTTACCTCAGGATTGCTTGCTCTGAGCCAGACAGCGAACCATGAGAGGGGAGAATTTTACACCTTATTCGCAACATTGCCTCTGCTGTGTTCTGTCTGTAACTCTGGCTCACTGTAACCTTGGTTATTTATGCATTAAAAGCATTTATAAACCTCCATGAACTCATAAGAGTTTACAATGTGTGAGTACTAAGTGAACTGCAATTACAGAAAATAAAATAAAATCAATCTGAAGCAGTGAACTGTCTAGTGAACTGTGAGTTACATATTGCCCAAGTCTGACTTCAATTTACATTTCACAGTTCATTACTGTCAGACACAGAGAGAATGACACCATTCGAAATAAAGCTTTTTATTCTTACTGCATATTTTTCAGACTGAAGAGAAAAGCAAGTACGAGCTAATGGGGAGCTGTGGACACCAGAGGTTCCTTCATGAAACTGAGGGTGAGAGAATTCAAGGTTCTAGAACTTTCCATGTTCCGTCTTAACCCACTGATCATTGTACTTGAAGTATACATAACAACCAGAGTTTGATTTGATGTTTGATGTCCTGCTTTGCCAGTAAAAGCATACACAGGAGG